>NC_056740.1:360738924-360918924 GCF_019279795.1 Protopterus annectens
ACACACACACACACACACACACACACACACACACACACACACACACACACACACACACACACACACACACACACACACACACACACACACACACACACACACACACATGCGCCCACACACACACACACACACACACACACACACACACACACACACACACACACACACACACACACACACACACACACACACGACCACGCGCCGACACTGCCCCCCACACACACACTCTACTAGAAAAATATCTCTTGATATTTGATACTTAGTGTTGTAATTTATGCGTTAAGAACATGACTATCATTCCCTTGCCCAAGAAACGACAACTAGCAAGTCTGAAAGATTATCGCCTAGTTGCTCTAACATCGACAGTAATGAAATGCTTCAAGTGGCTGATCAAGGACCACATTTCAGCAAGCATAAATGCAACACTGGATACATTGCTGTTTGCCTACAGGTCAAACTGCTGCACAGCAGATGCCATCTATTTAGCACTTTATGAAACCTTGACTCACTTGGAAAATAAGGGCTGTTGTCAGGGCCGGCAACTTGCCATGTAAAAATCTGCTGCCAATCATCAGCAGACCGGAGTTCCGCTGTGGAGACCCCTAACCGGGAGAAGCCAAAAGACACAACAACATGTCAGGATGTTATTCATCAACTTCATCTCTGTCTTTAATACTGTCACCCCCCATAACCTAGTGATGAAACTAACCCAACTGGGCATCAACACCCCCTTGTGCAGTTGAATACTAGACTTTCTCACAGACAGACTCCAGAAGGTATGTGTGGGAAATAATAGCTCTAAAAGCATAACTCTGAACATGGGTGTGCCATAGGGCTGTGTACCGAGTCCGCTACTATTCACCTTGCTTACACATAACTGTGTAGCCAGATATGAATCCAACAGAATTATAAAATTCTCAGATGATACCACAGTCATAGGTCTTGTCAGGAATGGTGTGGAAACAGCATATAGAAGTGAAGTGGAGCATCTGCTAGGCTGTAAGACAGCAACAATCTAGCAGTGAATGTCAGCAAGACCAAGGAACTGAGTGATGACTTTAGGAGGTCTCAGGGAGCACATCAACCTCTGGGAGTAGCAGCAGAAAGAGTCAAGAGCGCTACATTCCTGGGTGTATACATATCAGAGGACCTGTCTTGGTCGGTGCAGACCAACCACACTGTCAAAAAAGTGCAGCAATGTTTTCACTTCCTACAGCAACTGAAGAAAACAAACCTGACACAGTCCATTCTCCAAGCCTTCTACAGGGGAACCACTGCGATCGTACTGACAAGCAACATCATTGTATGGTATGAGAACTGTAATGCCTCGGATTGTAAGGCTCTCCAGAGAGTAGTAACAGCAGCAGAAAGAATCATTGGCTCTCCACTGGCATCATTGGATGACTTACACAAATCTCGATGTATTGGAAGAGCTAGAAAGATAATAAATGACCATTCTCACCCTGCTTGTGGTATGTTCTTCTGTCTTTCCTTGGGTAGACATTACCACAGCATGCACTGTAAGACTTTCAGTCTCAATAGAAGCTTTTCCCCTTATCCACCAGACTGCTTAACTCTAGCAACAGGCATACCAGAAGCCATTCTGCTCTTTCAACCAATTAACTGAATATTCTCTTGACTAATCCAGTAAATGGCATACTCTCATGTCCATTTATTCTGAGATCACTACTACTAGTAGCATACTTTAGTGCAATATCCAAATCTTCATCTGTCCTGAAACTTGAATGTGCAATACTCTATGCAATATTTTTGCTTCACAGGTACCTGTTAATGTGAAAATTCAAGTTTATGCAGTATTTACTCGAACACTTCCCTAAATGGCACATTTTTATGCATGTAATGTCTGTAAGTCTCTGTCCTAGTATTACTAAATAGTAACTCTATATATGTATGTTTCTTGCACTGGGAACGAAGCAACATAATTTTATTTAGCTGCACTATGTGCAGATCTAAATGACAATAAAGTTTACTTTGACTTTATCAGAACGAGACAAATTTTATACAGATTCTGAGCATGGCTTTGCAGTGCCACTGGTTCCCTTTAGCATCACCTACAGAAACTCCATCAGGTCTCCAACCCCTCTCTACTCTACCTTAGGATATACACTCTAGTGCAATGAAACATTCCTGCTTCAATATTTAATGGAATATGTTGGTGCACAAATGATCAAATTTTATTTACATTATTTAATGAAATATTCTTCCCTAGCAAACCTCTAGCAACATTTTACTACTCGGTTAGTTTTTGTCTCGTGTCGACTTAATTTGGGCTGCATTACTGACAACATGAACAGTAGGACTGCCAGTATATATTTAAACTATCTGGACAACATGCAAAATTATAGTGTGTACATCTACAAGAAAAAAAAAAGTGGCATAGCTAGCTGCCATTTGTGAGTGTGTGTGTGTGTGTGTGTTGGGGGGTGCGGAAACATAAAAGAAAAAAAAACTAACAAGAACAAACATTTAGCAAAAACAGTGGAGCTTTCTGAACAGTGTAAAACTGTCCCAAGAGTGCTGCATACATCTCTGTGCTTTTTACATCACTATACCTTTGTCCATTTAAAACATACATCGACATACTGCAGATCACTTAGTATTTGATAATAAGAGGATGCTACAATTTTTTTTCCTTTGGGTGTTGCATAAATGATTAGCTACCTTGTACAGATATAATCATTTTTAAGTTCATCTGTGTACAGCAGTACTCTGTTTAGCTAGCCCAACTAATGGTATTTTAAAAACACTGATCCATACCTCTGAACTGTCCAGATTTTTGCAGAATGTCCAGGTTTTCGACTCACTGGGGATTGATGTCACTATAAGATGACAGACATTTCAGTTTCAGACTCCTTCAGATAATGTACACTAATGAAAAATATGTTATTCTAACAACTTTCTAGGATTTTAAGAGCAATAATTAAAACCTGACCTTAATTTTGGACCTTTAACCTGCTCCCCTTGCCATTATTTATGAATTTATCCAGATTACTTGCACTAAGAGGCTTTAGAAATTGACTAACCCTTTCTCACCAGCTCACCTGCACAGACACACACTACATGTAAATATTTTTTAAAATCCAACTGATTTTTTTCATTGATTAGTGAATATGATGCACTTTAATAAGGAAATACATATAGGTTCATAGGTTGATAGGTAGGTACTAGGCTATCTGCCCCAGGGCATTTATAAGCCTAGCCAGAGTGTGTCAGCTTTCGCTGTCCCATTGATTAATTAACTGATCCTCTGTCAAGCAGAGCCAATGAAGTGATCCCAGGGGTGTATTTTCTGTTATCCATCCACTCGTCAAGGTTTCTCTTGAAGAGTGTTAGTGAGCGGCTCTGCCTGATGTAATTTGGAATTTTGTTCCAAAGCATGGGGAGTCTCTGTGACAGGAATTTATCCCTCCAGCATGTTTTATTTACTGTTGTGGCGAGGTTTAGCTCACTAGAGCATGTGGCTCGCAGTGACTTGGATTTCTTTAGGTGGAGCATGTCCATCAATTCTGAGTTGGACATGGCTTTGTAAGTCAGGCAGAGATCACCACTGAGTAAGCAATATGCCACTGAGTACAGCCAGAGTTTTTTCAGTCGATCTGCATAGGAAATATGTTTGAGATCAATAATCCTCTTGGTGAGATACTTTTGTGATCTTTCCAGCTGTTGGAAGTGTCTTGTGAGGTACATCCCAAATGGGGCATTGTACTCTATGATGGGCCTAATGAGTGACGAGTAGAGGGGCACTATAACCTCTATTTTTCTTGATGTGAACCCTTTAGTAATTAAATGGGCCACATAGAAGGATTTCCTAACTACTTTGGCAATATGATTGTCAAAGGAGAGATTGCTATCTACCTTGGTCCCCAGATCTCTTATTACCTCTTCTGTATTAAGGGAGCTGCCACCTATGTGGTAATTCGTGTGTGTTTTGTTTTTTCCAAATAGGATGACTATGCGTTTTTTTGGCATTTAGCTTGAGGCCATGACTTTGACACCAGGTGTCCGTCTCAGTAAGGCCCTTTTGGAGGATGTCCGTGTCAGCTGGAGAGTCAGTTATGGCTCCCAGTTTGCAGACATCGGCGAACTTGGTTAGCCATAGTCCTCCTGTGTTTGCCTGTACTTCTGAGAAGTATATGCTGAACAGTAGGGGTCCCAGGACTGAGCCTTGTGGGACACCACTTGTGACTGGTTTAGAGTCGGACCTGGAGGCCGCTATTCTTACTGTGTGAGTTCTGTCTGTAAGCCTGTTGGTAACCCATCTCATGAAGTAGGGGTTTATGTTCAGGCTGGTGAGTTTTTCTGTAATACCTGAGTGGGGGAATGGTGTCAAAAGCCTTGGCAAGGTCAAGGTAGGCTGTGTGAACCACCTTTCCCTCATCTATGGCCTTGGTGACTGTCTCGAAGAAGTCAACCAGGTTTAGTAGTTGCCCTTAACCAAGCTGAACTGGGTCGGGTCAAGTGTTTGGAGGTTCCCAATGTCTTTGTTAATGAGTTCCATGATGATGCGCTACATAGCCTTGCAGACCAGGCTAGTCAGGCTTATGGGGCGATAGTTACCAGGGTCAGTTGTGGCCCCTCCTTTGTGGAGAGGAATACCCATTGCTATGTGCCATTCTATGGGCACGTAGCCTGTGGAGAGGCTGAGGTTGAACAGCGTGTTTAGGTGGGGGGGGTTAGTTCATTCTGTAGTTCGTGCAAGATGCAGCCTGGGACACCATCTGGTCCCATTGACGCTGTAGTTTTGTCTTTTGAAAGGGTTGTTTTCACCTGTGCGTCTGTGATTTCTGGGGCACTACACTTTTCCTTTATTGTTGTGGGCCCTTTTGGAGGTGAGAGGGGGGAGAAGTTTGCACTGAATCTATCTGCCAGTATACATTTTAAAAAAGACAAAAAAATAAGCGGATTCAGTATTTTAAGTCTCCCAAATTTACTTGATTCCGGATGTTAAAGGTTGTGAACTGCACATACAGAAATTAATTGTCTACTGACTAAGTAGTTCCAAGTTTTGAAATTCATGGGAACTAAAAGAGTGCCAAAAGAATCCAGGGAACAAGTTCATGAGCTGAACAAACACCTAGTCAGCTTCATTGGCTGCTTCTGTGTTGGTGTCCGGCGTCTGTTCAGCTTACCACATATGTCATAGAAAATGCATTTTCATTTGTAACTGCATGGAGAACTGTGGGAAAGGAATTCCTTTGAAAATATTGTGAAAATTCAATTTTTTTCTTTCTTTTTTTGCTAGATGTTAGGGAGAAAGCTGACAGCACACAATTGAGAACACTCTACTGATATTCCAATTGCATAGAGTAGTGTTATATTTATATTTAATAAGCCAAATTAGGTAAGTAGTCATGGTGGAAGGTTGGTATTTAATTTTTTTCTTGTTTTTTTTCTAATGGCACAGATATCATTTAACTTTTCATTGTTACACATGCACCATGAGGAATTTAATGACCCTCACCAAATTCTGGATAGTTTAGAGGTATAATTATGGCTTTAGGCAGCTGTTTAAATACTGAACAGCTTTTGATGGTACGGTAATGCTCTTATTTTTAGTCTTGATTTCACTACAGCTTTAATGCAATGATCCAGCCAAATCAAGAATAAGAGGCGACATTCACTTTCCTGCCAAAAAGCCATACAGTTAGCGAATGGTTGAGTATATCATTAATGGCGGAGCTTTAGCTCCCCTAACCCCCCCCCTTTAGATCTGTCAATGAATTACATTGTCTTCCTTGCTGGTGTGAGATATGACATATTCAGTGACCTTAATTAGGACTGAACAGCTGTTATAACCTAACCAAAAGCAGTACTGGGATTTGGTTGGTATATTATACTGTGTAAGGTGCTGACTAAATTGTTTTATTCATACTCTTGACAATTTTTACTGATGGTCTCGGTATGCTAGTACATTACTGGCTCTTGATTTTAAATAATTTAGACACCTTCCTTGAGAACAGGCATCAGCCTGATAGTGTCACAAAGTTGAGATACTTTACTTTTGTCACACTCTCTTAGTCTTTCATTTATTGAAATAGGACAAGGTAGGGAAATGTAAGAACCATTCAGCTTTATAAAGAAAGATATTAACAAAGAGAAAGCATTTTTTTTCTTTGGCAAGGAGATATTTCACATAGTCTTTGACTCATACAACTGAAGCTCACTCAAGGGTCCTTGATATTTTTTGAGTATGTCTGAGATTTTTACTAACTGAAGTGTTGCTCTTAAAACCTTAATTACCTAACTGAAATAGTTAGGATAGTTATGAAATATGGCTGCAGTATAAACGTGAGTAGGTGGTCAGAATGGACTGATATTCAGGGCTACTGGAACTCCTTAAAGGTCTATACTGATATTCATTGATTTGCTCTGTTTAATGTAAGATTTAGGGCTGACTTATTGTTTTGCAGTTAGACTCATTAAGTTCTGACTTACCATAGTGTCATAGTATCAAAGTAAAATACTAGTCTAATAACTCTAAAGGTCCTTTTTAAGCCTAACCATGCTACCCAGTAATATTAGACATGTATTGGTCTTATAGGATTTCTGGGGGGTATGTATAACTTAGGTACAAGTGGTTAAGAATTCTTAAGCTTCCTTTCTCTAATAAAGACATAGGTGCCAGACCAGGGGTGTATTTATGATTCTCCATCGACCGATTCAAGTTTCACTTGAATCAGTCCAGGGAAGAACTCTGCTTCATGTGGATGGGAAGCCTGTTCCAGAGGAGGGGCAGCCTTTGAGACACTTACCTCTCCTGCAGCATGTCATATTTATGTTGTAAAAAAAGTTTAGGTCTCTGGATCAAGTGTTTGTATTCTATTTGTTTTTTCGATGAGAAACAGGTCCATCAGTGCTGGATCGGTGGATGCTTTGTAGGACAGGCATAGGTCACCTCTCAGTGGCCTGTAGGAGACTGAATATAAGGACAAGGCTCTAATGTATTTTTTTTTTGTGAGGAATCTCTGTGGGTGCTTCAGTTTTTGCATATCGCTGGTTAGGTACATACAAAAGGGGCATTGTACTTAATGATTTGTCTTATAAGGGCAGAGTACAATGGAACAATGACATATTTGGGCCTAGACACCATATCCTTGCTTATAAGTTGTGCAACATAGAATGATTTTCTCACTACAGTTGATACATGATGTTCAAAGGTCAAGTCACAGTCTACATGAATTCCCAAATGGCTGACTACTGGGTATACGCTTAGGGGTATATTTTCAATGTAGCAATTTTCAAGGGTGGCTGTCTTTCTGACAGTTACTATTATGCACTTCTTGGCATTGACTTTTAGACCATGACTCTGACACCAGTTATTAATCTGTATCAGGCCTTCTTGGAGCGTATTTGTATCTTGAGAGGATTCAATGACTGCACCCTAATTTGCAGTCATTTGTCAACTTGGTCAGCTAGAAGATTCTGACCTTAGTTTTAACTTCAAAGAAGTAGGTGCTAAACAGGAGCAGGCCCAGTAACAACTCCACTAATGACCAGCTGTTTTGTGAAGGTAGACTCCCTTATTCTATCTTCTTGGGTCATACCTGTGAGCCAGCTAACTATCCAGTGGGTGATCTATGGGGTTTACACCTACTTTAATGAGCTTGGCTACAACACCTGAGTGAGGTATTGTGCCAAATTCCTTGGCTAGATCAAGGTAGGTAGTAAGCACTGTTTTGCTCCCATCCATTGCTTTGGTGACCTCCTCAAAGGAGTGCACCAGATTGAGTAGGCATGACCTGTGCTTGATTAATCTGAACTGAGTTGGATCCAACATTTGAAGGTTTCCTTTGTCTTCATTTAACATATTTAACATGATAATTTTTTTCACAGCTTTACATATTAGACTAGCAAACTTTACAGGTTCATAGTTCTTTAGGTCTATGGATGGCCAGCCCGTGTGCAGTGAGATAAATATTGCAGTCCTCCATTCGTTCAGCATGATGCCTGTTTCAAGGCTGTGGTTAAACAGTGATTCTAGTGGGCCTGATAGGTTCTGTTTCATGCTATTAAGGAGGAATCCTAAGATATTATTGGGAACTACTGATACAGTGGTCTTGGTTTTGGAGAGTGCCTTGAGGACCTGTTGCCTAGTGATAGTTGTGGAAGTTATTGTTGTGGGTATTTCCCGAGGGGGTGCCAGGGTAGAGGGGGTTAAAATTAGATCTAAATTTGTCAGCCAGTAGATTTGTTATATCTTCCTGCTCAGTATAGGTGGCACCAGTTACAATTAATTTGATGTATTGATGTGTATTACCTTTGAGGTTGCAGATATAGCTGAAGAAAGCTTTGCGATTGTTCTTGGCTCGGGAGACTATTTTTACTTCATACTTGGCGTTGGTAGATTCGATTAGTGCCTCCAGTTGCCTGTTAAGATTGAATAGGGAGTTATTACCCTGCTGGGCATTGATCCTGCTAATTCTAGCCATGATTTTCTTCCTTTTGTTATACAACCAGTTGATGTTGGGATTTCACCGAGGTGGCTTGTTTTTTGCATTCATCCTGCACTTAGTAGGTACAGCCTCTAAGCAAGTGTTAATATGATTATATATGTTTTTTGTGAACAATTCTGCATAGGCAGCAGTATTTTCTAGGGTTTGAGAAGCTTAAAACGTTTGTCAGAGTGTAAATTAATAGTAGGAAGTTCGCCTTAGAATAATTCCTGAAAGTCCCGGATTTTATTTTTATTTCAAAGGAGACAAAATTATGGTTCAACCTGACCAGTGAGGACATTAAAACTGGAAGGTACAATGTTCTCCCATATTTGTGAGGACAAGCTCAAGGATGTTTGTGCAACTACTGGATGTATAGACCAGATGATTCAGGGTGTTAGTGTTTACAAAGTCCAGGAATCTCTGGGCCTTCATGTTAGTGGTTGTGTAAGATTTCAAGTTTATAGTGGGGTAGTTTCAATCACCCATGAATATTGTATTTGGTTGAACAGAGACGATCCTGAGTACATTTAGTATGTATTACAGGTTTCATGTGTCATGGAGGGGAACCTATAACTTGCAAGGATGTGGTATGGGACTTTGCCTGTGGTCATTTGGATGTGGACAAGCTAAAGGATACTGATTGAACACACTTGAGGTGTATTTGTTTTGATGTAAACAGAGACACCTTCATCTTTTCTCCCTTCCCGTGCATTAGGTGGTCTAAATATGTGGAAGCCATTATAGTCCTGCCCTGCTAGGGTGCTGTCTGCAGCTTTAAACCAGGTCTCAGTAACTGTATAAATATCTATATTCTCCAGAGTGAGGAGAGTACACATGTGTTGAAGTTTCCTCTTTAGACTTCTGGTATTAATCAGTAACACCTTTAGATATTCTTGGGTCCTGCTATGTTGGAAGATTTATCAAGCTGCAATACTTAAAAAAAGGTACTATAGAGGAGGACAAGGCTTTAGCCAATATATGAAAACTTAGAGGGGACAGGTGCAGACCATCCCTGAAAACTAAGCCAATTATTAAAGTCCATGAGCTTCTGTTTATATTGTGGCATCATCCTTGGAGAAGGTAGAATGCTGCTCAATGCTAGGCTTATACCAGCCTGAGACACATATTCCATGAGCTCCATCATTTATCTCTTCATATAGTCCAGGTAGGTACATCTCAGGTTGTTTACAACCACATAGACTATGACTGAGTCATAATGGTACTTGTAGTTTAATGATCTGAGTACATGTGGGATCTTATCACTCCTGACTCATGACAGGCAACTGACTGTCACTCTCTCCTTACTCAGCCTGATTAATGGGACGTCTGTGTGTTTCACAATGGAGTCTCCTATGACCAAAATATTGGGCTGTGTGGTGGTTTGCCTTCATGGACTTAGAATTTGAGATGTGAGATGTGATATGTATTGGAGAGGTGTTGTTTTGTTAGGGTGCTTTTGAGATTGCTGAGGATACTTATTGTGGGTGCAATATGTGGGAGGTCTTTAGGGTTTTGGAAGATTACAATTAAGAGTCTCAGGATATGTGAGTCTCTGTGTCTAGTCTGTATTGTGTGGTGGGTGTAGTACAAGTGTTACTGGCAACCTGTTTGGTATTAAAAGTGCATGTATATGAGAGCCTTGCCTCCAGTGACATTGTGTAACTATGTCTCTCACATACTGTATCTGTTTAAGAATTAGGCAGTTGTCAGTAAACATGAAACAATTGCTACACTGCCAGAGGATGATCATATCTACCAAACTGCCTGCAGAGACAGTTGGAAAGTGCTACCATCATGTTTTACTACCACCTCAGTTTACTCTAGTGGTTTACAGCATTTTTGCAGGTCTGTGTCCCCTGTATTCCACAGTGTAGGGTTTCTTCTTCATACCCTGGATTTCTATATACCAGCTCAGAGAAAATAAAATAACTTAATACCATTTTATCCGAGTTAGTGCTTTGAGATAGCATATTTAGAGACTTGGCTGTAGCATCAGTGACCATGTGCCAAGGTTGCAGAGGAGTACATCCCCCTGCCAAACACTTACATAAGGATTTCAGCAATTTAGTTAACCACGACATGCTACTATCTAGTCGCAAATCTGACCACAGAACAAGTTGGGCAATAAATGAAATTTCAGTAGGTTGAAGCAGTTCTGGGATCTACATATGACCAGCACAGTTTATCCATGAAGTCAAAGCATGAGTGGATATATTTTGCCATGATAAGATAAATCTGGAATCTCCCATGGCTGAGCAATGATTATTAGAATTATTACCAAAGTTATTTAAAAAATAAATCTTACAATGTTAAAGTATTTCTGATGTATAAAGAATCGGTTTTCTGTACTTGTGTCTAGGCACTTAAACAATGAAGATGAGATGCTTGAATATGTGCACACCTTTCTTTTTCCTATTGCATATATAGGACATCGGCTAAGTTTATTTGTTGACTCAATGTACACTCAGTCTTGAGAAATTTAAAGAAATTAATGTTGAATTTCTGTGTCTGCTCAATCTACTGCGAAAGTAGTTGACATGCACGGCTTTGCAGTACGGCTGCATTTTTGATTGTTGTTATTGTTGTTCTTAAAGAACTTGCTGCTTGTGTCGTAATGGAGGCAAGTCTGTAATTTTTTTCAGAGTTAATGGATCTTTTCCCAGGGTACATACAGTTACTATTGCTAGAAAAACACTGTTAAGCCAATCAGATGATTTTTAGCTATTTTTAGAAATTCTGCACACTGAAGAACTGGAAACAGGAATACTGTGTCTGTTATATAGCATTAAAAACAGGGCAAATTCTAACAACACAAAACTGATTGACTTATGATGGCATTTTTGTAAGGGTCAAGAAGTAATACCTAACTCCCAAAGAATATGTCAGTGTATCACACAGGATGATAGAAACATAACATTTATTGACAAAATACAGGCATGTTAGTTCTATATGTGTGACAAAGAATGGCATAACGCAGCTGTTTGAATAATGATGAAAGACAAATTAAGTACCTGTGTGGTGTATAAAGAGAATATAATGGCCATTTTCTGTGAAATAAGAGATGAGCAGTAAATTAAATTATTAAACAACAATAAATCACCTTGGAGAGGGTTCCCATTGAGAGTTTGAGACCCAGTATTACTAATACTGAAAAATCAGAGGAATTTAGAGTGATCAGGTAGAAATGTATATCAAGTCCAAACTTGCTATATCTCAAATAATTTCCCCTTCTCTGAGTAAAAGTATATGTAAGCAGAGATGCCGGGAGCTTGTCCTTCATAAAATCTTTTAATGGGTAGCAGTGAGTTTTACACTTAGCTGTTTTACATACAGGAGCACTCGGAATTACTCAGTTCTGGTACTCACTGCTGAGTTTCAAATTTCAAATAAAGTACAGTTGGAGGTGTCTGAGGAGATAGAGATAAAAGTTATAAATATAAAAGGCAACACTCTAATTGAATTTGCAGTATGTGAACACATCATGTGACCACAGTGACACTGACATCAGAGGCGCTAAACTAGTTGTCTGCCAGGTACAGGCAGCTCGCATTATCAGGCGAAAGCAACAGTTTAAACACTATCATAATAGCAGTGCTTGGTTGCTTATCATTCATTTACTTGAAGTCTGATTATGTTGGCTGAGAAAATATAGGGAAACTCTAAAAGCAGAAGACCAAAGTAAAGTATGGCTGCATCATATAAACTTACAAATGGAAATGTATAAAAAGTGTGACATTTTATCTTGGGGAAATATTTGATCACATTTTTTAAATGTATTTATCGCTTATCCAGATAAGTAAATTGCACCATTTTGGACCCTTTATAGCCATGAAATGGGTCACAAGAAGAATAGTAAATGCAGTTTACCTATCAGTCAACTAGCATGATTTTGAAAAGAAACCCAGTTACTTAGAGAAAAATCCTACAACTCAGGAAGGCCATACAAATTACAAACATACAGTAAGCAAAGATTGGACTTGAACTTTTGATACATTTGAGGTTCAAACCTTAATCACCAAGTCATAGTGCTGCCTAAATTTCAGTGTGGCAGAGAAGAAAAAGAAACAGCTGCCTTTCCTGTTGATGAATCACATTACACAACAATGTGTTACAAGTAAAATAATAAAATGTCTTTGTCATTGAGTTTAGAAATAATTACTGTTAAATTTAAAGGTACTGTAGCTATGTATTGTTCCAAAATATTTTTCTTTCTGACATGTTTGCAGAAACCATAACGTTAAGTGGTTTCTACAAGTTATCTGTGGCTTGGGCACGTTTGTTGAATATTAACATAGTAAATGAATTATTATATTTATTTATGTGGGACATGGTTTTAAATCTTGTACAAATGATATCATGGGCCTTCTTGGAGGAGGCCACCAGTGAATTAAAAGCTGTAATTCCCAATACTGCTGTCATAATCTATGTTGAACATCTGTACTTTGTACATAAAATATATACTTTGTCAGCTCACTGGCAGACATTGTCAGGAAAACCACTGCCAACACCTCCAAAAAAACTTTAAAAAAAAACATGATAGATGATTTGGACATTGGCTTATGTAAGAGCTTGGGTAGATTTCCAGTTTGTGAGCATCTGGCTCATAATCAAAAAGGGAAAGATCACCAAAATGAATGAAGAAAAGGTCATTAATTTCCCTCTGCAAAACAAAAATTGATGAGTTGCAAAATGTTTAACAAAGAACTCAAACTGTAGTTTTGATTTTTTGTATCATTACTAATGACATTATAATGAATCCTTCAAAATGCGTAATCTGGGAAGCATATTTAAATTATAGTTGTTATCAAAATTTGACTGATGCAGTTCTGAACTCTATAAATGTCAAACACATCTCCACCCTTTAACACCAAGCTTCCTTGCATAAATTGCTCATAATCATTGTTCTGTATAAGTTTATAACACCCTTTTTATTGCTTTCCTGATGTTAGCATCATCTAATTCTCGTGGCATTTCATGAAAGAAATAACTGCAAATGACAGAAAATTGGAGCGAGCAGGATGACAGGGTAGTAAACTATGTAGAACAGGAGTCGGTATCTCAAGCATTTCTGTTGCAGTAAATAACATGAAATAGTAGTTGCAGTACTGGAACATAATAAGTAAACTGCAACTGAGTTTAGTTTCTCAGAAGTGTCACAGAAGCACCAGGAATCACTTTTAGAGATGTTTGAAAAAAAATCTGGTATCACACTACCCCAGGCTAATAATGTGGTGAATCACAATTAAGGAAAGAGAATTAAATATTTTAATTATTTAAATTCTGCTCATTTAAGTTGCACTTATAGTGACCTGTGTGGTGATACTACTTTGTCCTTTTTGTACTGTTCCGTTTGATTGAATGTTTTAGTTTGTTCTGGGACCTTAGTCTTGTATTTTAATTAGCAGTTGTGAGAATACTGTTTCTGCATTATTCTGCACTTTTGTTTCCACAAGTAGAATTACTTGTAAAAGCTATCTGTATTTTTAAACCCTGCTGGGCCATAGTCTTGTAGATAATTCACAGTTGTGGCAGAACTGCATGAGGCACCACATTTGTGCCTTAACCATTTATTACTGCATCCTTTTTTTATACACAGTGTTACTGGTGAATTTCTACATTGTCTAGTTTATGCGTCAGTGTTTTTATATTCTACTTATCATATTCACATTCTTGCATTCTGTGTCTGTCTCATCCACCAGAAACACATTGAGCTAAACAATTCCGCTGTGCTTAGCCTGCTTGGTCTTGAAAAAAATTGCTGACTTACACTCTTTTGCTATTGTTATTTTCTAAGCAGTGGTGTAGCTGAGGGGGCGAGAAGGGTGGTCCACCCCAGGCGGCACTTCTGTTACATTTATTTATTACATTTATATTTACTTGTTTTATGGGCATTCTTTTTTAAGAACAGTCCTAGACATCTGTGCATGTGCGTTGTCACACAAACATCCTGTTTTTCCTGTGCCCGCGCAATTTTAAATACATTTTGCCATTCAATTCACTGAATTATTCTTGCTGCTCCTTCTTCAATTCATAGAATTATTCCTGCTTCAAGTAAGGAAATTGGAATTTTGCTCTGTGTGTGTGTGTGTGTGTGTGTGTGTGTGTGTGTGTGTGTGTGTGTGTGTGTGTGTGTGTGTGTGTGTGTGTGAGTCTGCTTTTTATTGCTGCCATTCAATTCACGGAATTATGCTGTGCATAGAATCATTCCTGCTTCAAGTAAGGGAATGTGTGTGTGTGTGTGTGTGTGTGTGTGTGTGTGTGTGTGTGTGTGTGTGTGTGTGTCTGTGTGTGTGTGTGTGTGTGTGTGTGTGTGTGTGTGTGTGTGTGTGTGTGTGTGTGTGTGTGTGTGTGTGTGTGTTATTCCTGCTTCAAGCAAGAGAATGCTGTGTAGAGAATTATTCCTGCTTCAAGTAAGGGAATGCTGTGTATGGAAACATTCCTGATTCAAGTAAGGGGTGTGTGTGTGTGTGTGTGTGTGTGTGTGTGTGTGTGTGTGTGTGTGTGTGTGTTATCCCTGCTTCAAGTAGGGGAATATGTGTGTGTGTGTGTGTGTGTGTGTGTGTGTGTGTGTGTGTGTGTGTGTGTGTGTGTGTGTGTGTGTGTGTGTGTTATACCTACTTCAAGTAAGGGAATGCTGTGTACAGAAATATTCCTGCTTCAAGTAAGAGAATGCTGTGTACAGAAATATTCCTCCTTCAAGTAAGGGAATGCCGTATATGGAAATATTCCTGCATCAAGTAAAGGAATGTGTGTGTGTGTGTTATTCCTGCTTCAAGTAAGGGAATGTGTGTGTGTGTTATTCCTGCTTCAAGTAAGGGAATGTGTGTGTGTATTGTGTGTTATTCCTGCTTCAAGTAAGGGAATGCTGTGTACAGAAATATTCCTGCTTCAAGTAAGGGAATGTATGTGTGTGTGTGTGTGTGTGTGTGTGTGTGTGTGTGTGTGTTTGTTATTCCTGCTTCAAGTAAGGGAATGTGTGTGTGTGTGTGTGTTACTCCTGCTTCAAGTAAGGGAGTGCTGTGTACAGAATTATTCCTGCTTCATATGTGTGTGTGTGTGTGTGTGTGTGTGTGTGTGTGTGTGTGTGTGTGTGTGTGTGTGTGTGTGTGTGTGTGTGTGTGTGTGTGTGTAAAATGCTCCAGTTAGGTATACCTGGTGGTTAGTGTTACTCATGCTCAAACCCTCTACCTTAGGTACAAGGTACAAGAGCTTGAATTCTCTACCCATACCACCGGTTGTGATTCAAGGTGTTGAGTCCATAGCTCTCAACTGTCCAGATTTTCACAGAATGTCTGGAATGTTTGGCTCATACTTTTGGTCTGTTTCTCTTAAAATGTGTGGTTTTCTGTCAAATCAGTGAGAACTGAATTCACTAAATAATGACAGCCATTTAAGTTTCAGTCTTCTATCTTTCAGGAAGTGCATAGTAACACAAAACATTTTATTTTATTTTTTATTTTACATTTGTTAACTGGGCTAGTCTAACTGGCTATATTTCCATTTTCAGTAGAGGCCCGGGGAGAAAAGCTCCAGTGAAACAAAAATAAAAATTTAAACATTTAAAAATTAAAAAACATTTGAAAATTAAAAAACATTTAAAAATTAAAAAATAATTAAAAAACAGTTAAAAATTAAAAATCAATATTAATACATAATAAATGAATGGAACTTTCTAAGATTATACAAACAATGTTTAAAATGTGTCCCTGGTTTTGGACTTTTGTTGTCCCCCACCCAATAAATGTTGGCTTTTTATAGATTTCTTGTGCTGCAAGGTTAAGAGATATAGTTGAGTGTCAAGTGGATTTTACAAGGAGCTGAGAGAATCAGAGGAAGAGAAGTTTAGTGCTGCTTATGCCAAGTCTGTTTGCATTGTTAGTAATACAATCGGTAGTATACTTGCTTTTGATGCAGAAGTCTGTGGGGTCTACTTCTTCACTATGATGATGGATTGCTGATACTGTTCTATGTTGGACTTTGAAGGGGTGGATGCTGCAGTCCTGAGAATGTCCTCCTATGGAGGAGATATGCAGTAACTATGAACTTGTTATCAGTTTGCCATCCATTCCCTATTGCAATATTACTAGGCAATTTATTCTTCAAGGGCAACAGGCATTCTATTTGTAGATGAAACAATGAAATATAAAGTTGTTAGCAGCAACCTCTTCATTAGTCACAGATCTCTTTAATGTGGAATTATTTAGATGATTTTTACTTCTGCAGATATTGTGCATATTTACTGATATTGGTGGATTGTAATGACAGAAGTTTGAGTAGACTTTTACATTTAATTACTGGAACCTGTGTTCTGAGAGACTGCCTTCCGGACTATCTGCAAATATACAGAGCTGAGTATATATTTTTTTGGTTCTAAAGTTTGTTAATTCTTGCTTAGATCTCTGTTGAAACTGTTGTCTCACTGTTCTGTGAGACTGATCTGCAAATATACAGAGCTGAGTATATTTTTCTGGTTTTAGTGCTTAGATCTCTGTTGAAACTGTTTTCCCCATCCACCCTCTCTATTTTTGGTTTGTAGTTTAAATTTGATGGCTTTTGCAGTTGCCCGCCCCACTGTAGATGTGATCTGGGACACTCCCCTGTCCCATCTCTCAACCGCATTCTACCTAATGAACTCTTTCTGCTCTTGCTTTTAGTCCCTTTTAATTTAATTGCATTTTTTAAACTGTGTTTGGTCTAATATTGCTACATACTCAAGTGTGCCAGCTCACACTGCATGTGAATTGTTTTTACTACTGTTTTTGCTCATCATCATCTTCTTTCGGCTGTTCCCGTTAGGGGTCGCCACAGCAAATCATCTGTTTCCATTTCTTCCTGTCCTCTGCATCATGCTCTTTCACACCAATTGCCTGCATGCCATCTCTCACCACATCCATAAACTGTATCTTAGGCCTTCCTCTTTTCCTATTACCTGGCAGCTCCATCCTTAGCATCCTTTTCCCAATATACCCAGCATCCCTCCTCAGGACATGTCCAAACCAACGCAATCTCGCCTCTCTTGCTTTGTCTCCAAACTGTCCAACCTGAGCTGACCCTCTAATATACTGATTCCTAATCCTGTCCATCCTAGTCATACCCAGTGCAAATCTTAACATCTTTAACTCTGCCACATCCAGCTCTGACTCCTGCCTTTTTGCCAATGCCACCGTCTCCAACCCATATAACATAGCTGGTCTCACTACCCTCTTGTAGACCTTCCCTTTCACTCTTACTGGTACCCTTCTGTCACAAATCTCTCCTAACACTCTTCTCCACCCATTCCACCCTGCCTGTACTCTCTTCTTCACCTCTCTTCCACACTCACCATTACTCTGAACTGTTGATCCCAAGTACTTAAACTCATCCACCTTTACCAACTCTACTCCCTGCATCCTCACCATTCCTCTACACTCCCTCTCATTTACACACATATATTCTGTTTTAGCCCTGCTGACCTTCATTCCTCTCCTCTCTAAAGCATATCTCCACCTCTCCAGGGTCTCCTCAACCTGGTCCCTACTCTCACTATATATCACAATGTCATCTGCAAACATCATAGTCCATGGGGCCTCCTGTCTGATCTCATCTCTCAACCTGTCCATTAGAGAAAAACAGCTCCTGTACTCACTTTCCTAACTTATCTAGAGGAAAATAGTTTTTTATTCAGACATGACAAGGGTCAGCTCCTAGTGTTCTCTCCTGTCTATCTGATGAATCTGGGCATCTTGAGGCAATGTAGAAATTGCCTCATGTACACAAACAACCCTCTCCTCCTACTACCCAACACTACAACCTGTGAGAGATGCACTTATCTAGCCAAACTGGAGATAAAGCTCTCTCCAACCATGACTGCAACTTGACAGTCATGAGGAGAAGGTAAACATTTGCACCACACCACACTTATCACATAGTCGCACTAAATCTACACCATCAAAATCCACACATAGTATCACAAAAACATTCACAGAGGCTCTCAATAATAATCTGTCTAAGCAACAGAGACCTCCAAAGCAGAAATGCAAGCAACCTCCATCCCCCAACACAACCCAAATGACACAGAGCCCACAGACTCAGTGTGTCTCTCAACCACAACCAATAAGGCAAAACAACGTACACAACACACTAGTCATAGGTGACTCTATAGTCAGGCACACTGATGTCCCACTCACCAGGCTAAACAAGAAGAAGGTTACTGTCAGCTGCCTGTCGGGTGCCAGGATCCGCCACATAACCCACGCACTCAGGTCACTCCACAACAAGTACAAATATGACTCTGTCATTGTCCATGTTGGTGTGAATGACCTGAGAAGTACCTCCCTGGACTACATGAAGAGAGACATGGACGAGCTCTCAGATCTTGTAACCCAAGCAGGTATGACCCTAGCCCTGAGTAGCATTCTGCCATCACCTAGAATGATACCGCAGTACAAGGACAAAATGATTGACTTCAACAATTGGCTAAACTTCTGGTGTCATTCTAAGGGGATCTAGTATCTGTCTGCTTGGGGTGACATGGTCAACAGACCACGATGCTTTGCCACAGATGGCCTGCACCTATCGCCTCTGGAATTCCAGATACTGGCAAAGGCTCTTGCTGCCCCTGTAGTGCCTTTTTCAGGCATGGCTCAAAAAACAAATTCACCACCATAACAGGAACAGGCAAGCAAAAACTGAGGGTAATGCTACTTAATGCTAGAAGTCTAAATCTCAAAATGCACTCACTTGAGGCACTCCTTAAAATGGAGAACATCGATATCTGTGCAGTGACTGAGACCTGGTTCTAGGCTCCAGAGTGAACCCCTGCACTACCAGGTTATAACTCATACCACACTTTTCAGCCATGTAACCTGGACCGAAACACCAAAGGCGGAGGTGTGTCCATATTCATTAAGGATATCCACACCTCCAGGTTAATTGCTCAACATAATGCATCTGAGGTTATCCAAGTGCAACTAACTCTGGGCAAAACTGCAATCCAAATTGTAGCTTGCTACAGATCCCCCACCATGCCCCAGGATTCCCACTCCTCTTTTCTTGATGTACTGGAAAATATTAGGATTCAACCAAACACGCTAATAATGGGCGACTTCAACTATCCCACCATTAACTGGGAAAACTACTATTGTACCAACTCCTTAGCTCAATGCTTTCTGGAATTCATAAACTCCAATGCCCTGGATCAACTTATCCATGCAACAATATCCTAGATCTGGTCATTACCAACATGAGTGACCGGTGTTCCACACCTGAAGACAACTTCTTGTTGGTCCGATCCGACCATAAGCTAATCACCCTTGATATCCACATCCTGCCCCCACATCCAATTAAGAAAACCACAGTAAAGAATTTCTCCAAAGCCAACTTCATGCTTCTTAAGACAGAAGTGGTGAACTTCATGACACCCATGCAGATGGACAATACAGTTACAACTGCTGAATTCTACACAAATAGACTGTATAAGCACTTACACGAGTGCATGGATCATGCTATCCCAAACAGAACCAAGATGCTATCCTCCAAAAAAAGAAAGCCAATCTGGTGGCCCCCTGCCATAAACAAACTGTACAATAGAAGGAAGAAACTGTTGCAAAAGAGAGTAAAATCCCATGAGTGGAGGAGTTCCCTGGTCAGCCTCAGTAAGAAGCTGAGATCCCTTATAAGATCCTCCAAAGCTAGCTATGAAAACAAAATTGCCACTAATTCCAAGGACAACCACAAAGCATTCTATAGCTATGTCAAGAATCTCGATGGCAACACCCAGATCTGCTTTGCGCTACAGCACAAAGGCAAGAAAATTAGAGAACCAACTGATATTGCCAACATTCTGGCAGATAGGTTCAGTGCTAACTTTACCCCCCTCTCACCCCCTAAAGGGCCAATATCTATACAGGAAGAATGCAGGGTCCCTGTAATCACAACTATGCAGGTAAAAGCTGCACTCTCTAAAGCCAAAACCACAGCATCCATGGGACTGGACAACATGCCAGGCTGCGTTTTACACGAACTTCAGAACGAACTGGCTCCCCACTTAAGCACCATATTCGATAATAGCCTCGCATCAGGCTTTGTGCCCACTGAATAGCACGCATCAACAGTTAACCCACTCCACAAAGGGGGAGCCACCACTGATCCTGGGAACTATCGACCTATTAGCCTGACAAGCCTGGTCTGCAAGGCCATGGAACGTATCATCATGGAACTCATAAACAGAGACATTGGTAACCTCCAAACTCTGGATCCCACCCAGTTCAGGTTTGTGAAAGGCAGATCATGCCTCCAGAACCTGATTGACTTCTTTGAGGCAGTCACCAAAGCCGTAGATGAGGGTAAGGTGGTTCACACAGCCTATCTTAACCTCGGCAAGGCTTTCGACACCATCCCCCATTCTGGAATTATAGCTAAACTCACTAAATTAGGTATAAATCCCTACATCACAAGATGGGTTGCCAATTGGCTCACTGACAGAACCCACACTGTAAAAGTTGCTGACTCCAAAACTGACCTCAAAGCAGTGACAAGTGGAGTACAACAGGGTTCCATCCTGGGAACTCTCCTGTTTGGTATCTACTTCTCTGAAGTACAGGCTAACATAGAAGGTCTCTGGCTAATGAAGTTCACAGATGACTGCAAACTAGGAGCCATAGTCAAGTCCCCAAATGATGTGGACATCCTACAGAAGGGCCTCGCTGAGACAGATGCCTGGTGTCAGAGCCATGGCCTCAAGCTCAATGCCAAAATGTGCAGTGTCATCCCCTTTGGTAAAAACTCTGTACCCATGAACTACTACATAGGCAGCAATCTACTTAACACCAAATGCGTGATAAGAGACCTTGGGAACCCAGGTGGACAGTAGTCTCTCCTTTGATAGTCACATCACCACAGTAGTCAGGAAGTCCTTCTACATGGCGCACCTCATCATAAAAGGGTTCTCATCCAGGAAAAAAAAGAGGTCATTGTTCCCCTCTACTTGACACTCATTAGACCCATTATAGAGTATAATGCCCCTTTTGGAATGTACCTCACAAGACATCTGCAGCAGCTGGAAAGGCCACAGAAGTACCTCACAAAGAGGATTACTGGCCTCAAGCAAATGCCCTACATTGACCACCTCAAAAAACTCCAGCTTTACTCTGTAGCATATCACCTACTCCAAGGTGATCTCTGCCTAACTTATAAAGCTATGTCAAACCCAGAGCTGTTGGGCATGCTACACTTAAAGAAATCCCAATCCCTCCAAGCTACATGCTCTAGGGACCTAAACCTTGTCACCACAATAAACAGGACATGCTGGAGGGATAGATTCCTGTCCCAGAGACTTCTTATACTCTGGAACAGGCTACCCATCTATGTCAAGCAAAGTTCTTCATTAGCACTCTTCAAGAAAAATCTTGATGAGTGGATGGAAAATAGGAAATACACCCCGTGGATCACTTCTGTGTCTCTGCTTGATAGTGGCACAGGAAAATAACTTTTTTAGGTGGCGTAAGATGGGGAACCTTGTTGGCTAGGCTAAAGTAGGCCCTTGGGCTAATAGCCTAGTACCTACCTATGACCCTATGAACGTATGATGGAAATGTTCTGAATTGGTCAGTTTTGTCATTATTGGTTCATACATTTTGTTTCATTGCTTACTGGAAAAAAATGTTCAAAACAATAAACTTAAAGCACACTTTAACAAGTGTGCTGTATTATACAAGGAATATAATGTAATACAATCAGGAAGGTGAATCAAAAAACAAATATATGTTTGCATGGTTCTAAATATGTGTGCAAGGGGCCTATGATTTGAAAACAGCTCAAAGGTAAACTTTATTCGACACTGGCCAGATGCATTTTATTTGAATGTGGGTTTCTGTGATGTTACAATGAATTTGAGTTTCAAGGACAGAGAAGTTTTAATGCTAAGTCTGTTTTCATTCTGAGTCAGTATTGCTTTGTTTAACCAATGTCTATTAGTGTTTGTGCTACAAAATTTAAATAAAAGTTTTAAATGAAATCCAAATAATCATTGTAGAAGTAAAGCATAAAGCAATATGCACATTACAGTGTTTATGGTAAACAGGGAGAAACAACCAAGTAATGGGACACTGGAATGGCTGCAGGGGGGAGAGCTGTGTATGGGGGGCCCATTTGACCATGGTTTTCTGAGGGGGAAGGGGCGTCAAACTCAAAGATAGCCCTAGGCAGTGCAAACTCTAGCTACACCACTATTTCTAAGGCTGTGCCCCTGGCCTCCACTCCTTATGATAATCTGATTTCCAAAGTCCCTCCCACCCCTCTTTCATTGCTATCGCCTGTTGTATAAGCTGTTTATGTACTGTTCCCATCCACTGTTTTCCATAGATCCATGATACTGAGTGCTCACATAGCTAATGAGGGTTGCTATTGAGTAAAATGTTTTTACTACATATTGCCTCCTGCTCATTTTGCTGGAGCACAGCAGAGCTTGGTGCCCTACCTGCATTCCAGAAGTGTTGTACTTATGTCCATTGCCATCCAGGCAAAGTTAAGTACCTTTGATTGCTAAAGCACACTTAACCACCATGATACCACTTTCCATCCTGACTTCCTCACTTCTCTTACTTCTCAAACAGTTAACATCTTTACCTTCACACTTCTACGTAACCCATCAGCATCACCCGACATGCTGCAGCATACTCAGCCCTTAATTCACTCAAGATAAAATCCATCTTATACTCCCACAATACCACAGACTTTTTCAAACACAACCTACACTTACACAAACCCATAATACATATGCTAAAATTAAAAATTAAAATTAAAATTAATGCTTATCCTGCAACCAACACATTTCTCTCACACTAAAACTCAGTGGTGACATCCATCCAAACCCTAGACCAGCTACATCCCCTACAAGTTTTTAACTATACAACCCCCACAAACCACACCCCAACAGTACAACATAACACTACTTGTTCTTCCCTTAACATAACACATATAAACATTAGAAGAACAAAATACCCCAGTTCCATGCCTGGTGTGAACTACATGCTAAAGATATAGTGGTACCAACTGATACCTGGCAGATAATGAAATTCTACCCCTAAATTATAACATACTAAGAGCAGACAGACAAAATAAAATGTCCTGTAAAGTTGCAATATTATACAAAAATTCTTTGCAGCCTACCCTTTCAAATCCTCCACAATTTGGTAAGGCAGAAATACTTATATATATATATATATATATATATATATATATATATATATATATATATATACCCTCACACTCAACCAAAACAAGATATAACCTATTATAGGTGCTTATTTGCCACGTGGTAATAATCACTGTATTGCTGAGTTTGATGCAACATCTCCAAAGAAATGTACGTACTGGGTGATTTTAATATTGACTGTTTCTCTTTTCTCTCCTTCAACTCACCTAACAAATCAATAAATCTCTATTATCTCTCACAGCTAATCACCACACCCACCTGTTATTATAAAAACAACACTAAGGGAACATTAATTGACTGGATTCTTATCTCTATGCCTCATAAAATCTTTACCTCAGGTACTCTTCCAGATACCCTAAGTGATCATCTCCATAGCTATGTAATAAAAAAGCAAACTAATATTCAAAAACAGCCACATTTCATCATAGCACATAACCTCACACATTTCAACAGATTCTTTTAACTCCAATCTAAAACTATATAACTTGAATGCTCTAAAATACATTCCACTAGATGACACAATAGCTCTTTTTAACTCTACTTTCTTGAACATCCTAAATGAACCTGCTCAACTCAGTAAGAAAGAGAGCTAGGGTCAAACCTGCCCCCTGGTTGTCTCAAAATACAACATTATGAGACTGAGAGACAGAGCCTGGAATACATGCATATTCAATAAAACACTAACGAATCTCCAAAAATTCAGAGAACTCAGAAACTAAACTAAGATCTGAATTAAGTTAGATAAAAAAGCATGCTACTCTGACCTGCAACATACAAACTACAAAAATCCCGAAGCATTCTGGTCCTCTATAAACTAGCTGCTCAATCCCAGCTGCACCATCCAACCATCGCCTACACTTAACACTAACAACAACTCTACCAACTTTGCTGATGCTTTCAACTTTTATTTCATTCAGTCAGTCTCATCACTAATTCAAAACCCCCTAATACCAACAACCAGACAACAGCACCACCAACTATTCCTCTTCATAACCTCTTCTTTGAACCATTCCCCACAACATACATAAAAAAAGAACTATTACTTAAATTGAAACCCACCGCCTTAGCCCCCAGCAACCTACCAGGTGAATACCTTAAGATGGTTGTAGATGCAATAGACTTCCCCATCTCAATTCTAATAAATTCCTCCATCAGTGAAGCATATGATTCTACCCTTGCCTAGCATTGAGCAGCATATTACCATAACTGAGGATGATGCCACAGTATGAGCAAACGACTGATTTCAACAACTGGCTGTCTTTCTGATGTCATTCTAAGGGGATTCAATATTTTTCAGCTTGGGAGGACATAGTCAACAGACCATGTTGCTTTGCCATGGATGGTCGGCACCTTTCCCCTCAAGGATTTGGAATACTGGCTAAAACTTTAGCCACTCCCATACTGCCTTTTTTAGACAATGCCAAATTGACAAACCTACCAACATTGTAAAATCAACTCAACAGAATTTCAAAATGTTACTGCTCAATGACAGGAGCCTGAATAAAAAAACACACTCCCTCCAAGTTCTCCTCACACTTGAGAATATAGATATATGTTCAGTTACCAAGATATGGTTTGAAGTGGCAGACAATACACCAGCAGTGCAAGGTTCCAGTGCCTTCTACACTTTTAGACCAGTAGCTGCAATAGACAAGGGCTAAAGGAGGAGATGTCTTAATATACATCAAGTAGCAAGCAAACCTCTAGGGTGGTCAAACAGGATGATGTGCTGGAGTTCCTCCATGTGCAGATCACCATAGATAAAATTCCTTACATATCCTAGCCAGTTATAGGTCACCCTCCATGTTGCATGAAGTTCACAATGCATACTTGGACCCCCTGGAGACACTTACCATCCAACCTAACACCCTAGTCATGTGAGACTTTAATTACTTCTCTATAGACTAGGAATCCTACATTGCCTCAAATCCACAGGCATAAAGATTTCCTGGGCTTAGTAAATAAAAACACCCTTGACCAAATAGTGAACATTCCCAATAGAAATTCCAAACTACTGAATCTCATGCTCATAAATATGGAAGAACACTTCACCTCCTAGTGTTTCATCCTCCTTTGTAAGGTCCAACCATAAAGCTGTCTCCTTTGAAATCAAAATCACCTCCATAGTCCCATTAAAATCATTAACAGTTAGGAACTATTCTGATGCAAATTAACTATTATTAAGTGACTGTTTGTCAAAATGAAATGGTCCTCCAAACCCTGAGAACACAGCAGCCTAAGCTGAATTGCTCTTAGAAGCTATGTCAATGGCTGCCATGAGGTTGCTGTACCTATCATAAGTGAGCCCAGGACTAGTCCCAGAAACAAATCACCCAGGTGGCATCCCAAATTAAACAGAATATACAACAAAATGAAAAAAATATGTCAAAAATCAGGAAAGATGATTCTCATAAAGATAAAAAACTCTCTCATCAAAGTAAATAGATAACTAAGAGGGATAATTAGGTCAAGCAAAATCACTGAGGTTAATAAAGCCTCCCAGGTTTTATTTAAGGGTTTTCATTAAAACAAAAAATCTTGAAAAATGTGACATAGGTTCAAATGGAGAAGAACAAACTGTACAAAAGATCAGGTAGGCATGTAACAGAAAATATAGAAATGCACATTAAAAAAAATGAAAATATTACTCCAACAGTCACTGGTAACACCTAAAGGAAACCTTCTAGAAATGGCCACACAATGCAGAAGTGCTTTTCTTCAATTTAATAAGACACAGTAAATTCAGCAATAACGCAATTAAACACATATATACATTTTTGTTTCAAAAAGGCTTCATCAGATGCAGACTGGATAAAACAATGACATTATACAGTTCCTTCCCCATTCAAAAGTTCATTCATTAGCCAAGCACCCAAAGAAAAAGGTAATTGAACAATTAATTAACCTGAACCATTTGAATGTGTTTCTAAAAAACTTCATTCCTTATATTAATAATATCCTTTAAAAAATAACAATGAAGATTATAAGAAAGAAATATTGCTATTAAGACAATTTTTCTATGCTAGAAATTATCCTTCTTGCTTAATTGAACAAATGGAAAAAGAAGTGGGAGAGAAAAGAAAAGACAAGTTTAAACCTATTTTAGGCATGCCTCTTCCTGTTGAATCTATAGGAGCACAAACCAAGTCAGAATCTTATGGAAAGGCATTAGTATTAGAATATAATGGAAGTTTGAACCTGATAAGAAACATAGTGAACATGGAATGGAATAGGTTTGTAGCACTTACAGACTTAGAAAAATTGTCTAAGGACAAACTGAATGTAGTATTTAGAAATTCATTTAGCCTGAAAAATATTGTTGGATTTACTGTGTCTTATTAAATTGAAGAAAAGCACTTCTGCGTTATTTGGCCATTTCTACACATTCAAAAAAACTGTCATGTATAATAGATGGGAACAATAGCATTTTATCAACATGGCTATGCTATCCATATTATCCTGGAATGTGAATGGCCTTACAAGTATAGATAAAAAAGGAAAGAGTACGTAATTATATTAAGAAATGCAGAGTGCAAATAGCAATGCTGCATGAGACACTTTCTGAAAGAAATGAGCATGTGAATTTCACAAAGAGAGGCTTTCAGAATGGATTTTCAGCAAAATATCAGGGATGGAGTAAATGGAGAGTAATTATACTAAATGCCAGAGGGGTTCCAATAGTGATAGATAGGGAAAGAAATGTTAGATTTGTGGCAGCATACTTCTCAACCTCTTAGCACAAGAAATCTGAACAAAACCAAAACTAATGGGAAGACAAACATCCCAAAATAGGGACAAATTTTAAATATTGTTCTTATAAGCTTAAAAAAGTTGCTAGAATAACAGGTTCTGTATTTGCATACATTTTGTGAAGGATATAAAGTCTGAAACTCAAATATTTATCATTATTTAGTGATTTTAGTCCTCAAGGATTTTCCACAAAAACAGAGATTTTATGAAAAACAAACCAAAAATATGAGGCAGAAATCTGGACATTCTGTGAAAATCTGGACAGTTGAGAGGTATGTGTGGCAGTAAGGGACTACTGGCAAGAGAGGAGCATTACAATGGCATGTATTTATATTCCACCAAAAACCACTACTATGGAGCTTAAGAAAATTCTGGGAGAAATAATCAGCTTTCAGCAGGGAATATTATTTATAGGTGGGGACTGGAATTTGATCTGCAATAGTGAGGATGCATCAGGGGGACCTAGCAGGGACAATATAAAAAGAGGGTAGATTTCTAAAGAAATTTATGAAAGTATTTGGTATCAAAAATGTGAATTCAGTAGTAGGAACTCAGGCTGAATTTACATTTTATTTCCCATCATCATCATCATCATCAACTCTCTTTTTCCCATTTTTTTTCTACATGGGATCAGGATGTCATGTTAACTGTCACCATCTCTGTTTATTCAAAGTTACACTCTTGCCTTCTTCAACACTTATACCTGACTGTTGCAGATCTTCTCTCACACCATCCCTCCACGTCTATGCTGGACACCCTTGTTTTCTCTTACCTTTTTCCTGTCAGTCCCAAATCTTTCTACCAGATTGTTTTCTGCTTTTCTACACATGCATCCAAACCACAGTACTGTTGGGTTTTCCTCATTCAGATGCTGCTGGAAATACTCCTTCCATCTGCCTTTGATGCTCTGTGGAATGATGAGCAGGTTGTTGCTGGCATCCCTTATGAAGGGTGTCTTACTGTCTTTGCCCTGCAACCTGAAAATCTTTCTTTTCTTTTTTTCTTTTTTTTTTTTAACTGTCTTTGCCTTGCAACCTGATAGGGCAGCTGCAGTGGTGGAGGGCAGCAGCGGTGGTGCAGGGTGGCTGTGGTGGTGTAGGGCAGCCACAGTGGTGCAGTGGTTAGCATTGCTGCTGCACAGCAAGAAGCTCTCTGGTTTGATCCTTGGCTGGGGTGTCTTCTGTGCGGAGTCTGCATGTCCTGCCTGTGGTTGCGTGGGTTTCCTCTGGGTGCTGCAGTTTCCTCCCACATCCCAAAGATATGCTGTAGGTGGATTGGACACACCAAATTGGCCCTAGGTGTGAGTGCATGCATGTGTGTGCCTTCTGTGGAAGATTGGGCACCGAGCTGGCAACTCGACACTGTAAAACTCCACTGCCAATCATGGGAGGACAGGTGATCCACTGTGGCAACCCCTAACCAGGAAAAGAAGAAGAAGCCTTGCAACCTGATATAGTTTCTTTGTGCCACCTACTGAGTCACTTTCAAGTAGCTGGTAGAGTGCCTCTGATGCCTTGTTCTTTGCTATTGCAACTTCTTTCTTTATTACCCAACCAGTATTCCTTCCTAGCCTGGTTGGCCTTTTCTGTTTCACACTTTTTCCTGCACTCCTTCTTTCTTTTGACTTCATGGACTGTATTCCACCACACTTTCCTTATGTACCTTATTTCCATACCTAGCTTGGCCACATATCTGCTCTGTAGTCCTCACACATACTGTCTTGAGGAGCAGCCATTCTTCTTCAAAGCCACCTATGTCCTCCTCTTCTTGGGGCACTAAAGCCCTGAGTAATTCCTTGAACTGTTGTATTTTCTCTCCAGTCAACTTCCCAGTCTTCAATCTGGTTTCTGTTGACCTTAGAGCCTTCTTTGACCACTGCTTGCAGCTGATTGTGGCAACCAGTGGTTTATGCTGTGGGCTGACTGTTTCACTGGGGATGACTTTGCAATCATTGATTCTACCCCAGTCATACCTCTCAACCTGGAAACATAAAAAATCTGGACAAAGGCCCATGAAAAATAGGTACAAATCTGTATGCTGATTAACATAAAATTTGCACACATAATTATGTAACCCCACCCACTCTAGTGGAATTGTGGGATACCAACTTTCTAGCGCAAACTGAAAAACAGTCAACCAAAATATGGCCCCCAGAGTTCCCCCTGCAGCCATTCAAATGTCCCATTACTTGGCTATTTTGCCCCATTTACCATAAACACTGTAATGTGCATGCTGCTTTACTTCTACTATGATAATATGGATTTAATTTAAAACTTTTGTTTTACATTTTATAGCACAAACACTAATAGACATCTGCTAAAGAAAGCAATACAGTCACACAATGAAAATAGACAGCATTAAAACTTCTCTGCCCTTGAAACTCACATGCATTGAAACAGCATTGAAACCCACATTCAAAGAAAATGCCTCTGGCCAGTGGTGGATAAAGATTACCTTTGGGCTGTTTTCAAATCAAAGGCCCCTTACACACGAAACAAACATTTGTTCTTTGATACACCTTCCTGACTATATTAAATTATATTCCTTGTATAATACAGTACATCTGTTAGAGCATGTTTTAAATGTATTGTATGTATTTTCCAGTAAGCAATGTAATAAAATGCATGAACCAATAATGACAAAACTACTTAATTCAGAACATTTCCATCATAAAAGTCTACTCAAACTTCTACAATCCACAAGTATGAGAAAAGATGCACAATCTCTGCAAAAGTAAAAGTCATCTAAATAATTCCACATTAAAGAGATCTGTAACTAATGAAGAGGTTGCTGCTAGCAAACAACTTTATATTTCATTGTTTCATCTACAAGTACAGTGCCTGCTGCCCTTGAAGAATAAGTTGCCTATTATTTATTGAATTCAGTTCTCACTGATTTGCGAGAAAACCACACATTTTATTTTTATTCAATAAGAACTTCTGTACTCACCATAACATTCGAAGTTTGTTGTCCATAATCTCACCTTCATTGTTGCTGGTTGGGTTCGGAACCAAGCATTGGTTCTGACTCAGCCTAATACTAAAGCTCGAGAGCTTCCACTGGCTCGAGGCTATACCCTATCCCATCATGCTTAAGGAAGATAACCCAGATCTTGTTTGCAAAATAGTAACACATTTGAAAATATATACAAAAACCCAATGGTAATAGTTATTAGCCTATGCCTCAAGAGGCAAGAAGGGAAGCAGAGAATACAATTTTCAATGAATAAATATTTCCTCTTGATCCGCCAGGAGCGAAGGTTGGGGGAAGGAGGGTGGGAGGCAAGAATGAAGGCGAGATTATGGACAGCAAACATGGAACGTTATGGTGGGTACATAACTTCTTAATGTTATGTTGTCCTATCTCACCTTCATTTTGCTGGTTGGGACAGTGTCCCTAGCACCTTCTTTTCTGGGTGGCTGAAGGGAATAAACTCTTCAGAACAGTGGAAGCAAAGGAAGCCCTGTTCCAGGAGGCCACATCTACTTTGTAATGAGTGATAAAGGTATGAGGTTTGACCCTTGTGGCTGCAGCACAGATTGAATCCATAGGTAATCTGGCCTGAAAGGTGGTCGAAGCTGACATAACTCTTGTTGCGTAGCCTCTAATCTTTCCTGACAGTTGTTTATGTTGAGAATTATATGCGTGGGTAATAGTGTCAGTAAGCCATTTTGACAAGGTAACTTTTGATATTGGTCCACCTTTTCTGTTATCTGAGAAGGAAATTAATAACTGGTCAGATTTCTAAATTCCTTTGTTCTATGCAAGTAGAAACATAACTGTCTGTGCATGTCCAGCTGGTGTACTGAATATTCTGCCTTGTTGCCATAGGTTGGAAAGAAAACAGTCAGATAAATAGATTGATTTAATTTGGTTTCAGAACATATTTTGGGAAGGAAAAAAGGATTTGTTCTAAGAGAGACCCTGTCTTTATGAAAAACTAAGTAGGGAAGGCATATGGGCAGAGCTTGAAGTTCCAAAACCCTCCTAGCTGAAGTAATGGCTACCAGAAAAACTGTTTTCCAGGTTAGAAGGTTTAGTTGGCAAGAGGAAGCTGGTTCATATGGTGGGAGAATCAGAGTAGACAGTACCAAATTGAGGTCCCAGTGAGTTGGTGGTACCCTTAATGGAGGCCTTAGTAAGAATGTACCTCTCAGGAATGCTTTGCATAGTCTGTGAGACATTATTTTGATCCCATGTCTCCTATGTGGTAGTTAGATATGGTGGCTAATTGTACTTGTATGGTAGCTGCTGCTGCACCTTCTTTGAAAATTTCTGCTAAGAAATCTAAAATTGTCATTTTTAGAAGCCCAACAAGAAAATCTTTTCCATTTGCTAGCATAAATCTTTCTGGTTGTTGTCTTATAACCTCAAATTAGAATATGTCTCACTGCAGGGGATATGTCTGGAAGCCTGGCTAAGACTGGAAGTGGAGCAGCCAAGCTGTCAGTTTGAGGGTCTGAATAGAGGGATGGAGTGTTCCTGACTGATGAGTCAGAAGATCTGGTACCGGGTCCAGAATCCATGGCTCTTCTTGGAGATGGGGCCATAGGAAAGGAAACCAGATCTGAAAAGGCCAGTATCGAGCGATGAGTATCAACCTGCGACTCAATGATATGGCTTTCTGTAGAACTTTGTGGATTAAAGGGAATTGAGGAAAGGCATAAAGAAGTCCCGTGGGCCAAAAATGAACAAGTGCATCCCTTGATGACTCTCTTGGTGGGGGAATTAGGACAAGGTAGCTGCTGCATTTGGTGTTCATGGATGTGGCAAACAGGTAGCAGCAAGGCTGGCCCCACTTGTGAAAAATCTGGTTCGCAATTTCCTGTTTTAGGGACCACTAGTGAGGCATTAGAATTGCTCTGCTCAGTTTGTCCGCTATCATGCTGGATTTTCCCAGAATATGCATTGCAATCAGAAAAGGTTGAGAAGAGTCTGCCCACTGCCATACTCTTTGAACCTCTCGGCACAGGGGATAGGATTTGGTTCCACCTTGTTTGTTGATATACCACACCACTGACATGTTGTCTGTCTGTACTGCAATCGTACCTGGGGGAAGAGAGTTCTGGAATGCCTGCTAGCTCCAGAAACACCGCTCTCATCTCTAGGACATTGATATGCAAGTGGTACTCTTGCAAATGTACCAATTCAATAACCATAAACTTAAAGCTATGTGATATATCTGTTTCTATTATGTGTTTTGCTAATGCATTAGTATCAGCTCTTCTATGTATATCATAGACATGCTCTTTTATTCGATCTCATAGTCTCTTTGTTGTCATACCTATGTAAAAAGATTTACATAAAATACAGCACGCTAAATATACTAAATTGGTTGTCAGAAGAAAAAATTCAAACGAGTCGCATCTGCCTCAGGCGATGAATTTTCCTTTATTAGCAGCTAACCAGATTACACAGCATGTTGGCCAAGATGTCCGGTCTGGACTGATCTGATCTCCTCTGATCTGATCAACTTGTTTACTGACATCAACTTTTATACTGCAAGCAAAACAACTTTTTGTTACATTTCTGACCATTGACAGTTGGCTATGAAAAACATATAGGAAAAACATGTTTATCACAAATTACCTCAAACCCACAGCTAGTACAGAATGTTCAAGAAGTACAAAATGTTCAATTCAACAACGGTAGCTCAAATTTTCCAGGACACACAGCCTGCCCTAGTAAATTAACTCTTACTCGGCTGTGCGTCCTTATCCCAGGCTTCACTGAGCTATAACCAAATCTCTTTATTCTGAAATGCAGAAAACAGATATCATTCAGGTTCATAAGCAATGCTGCATTTTGTTCACAGATGAGGCCCATCTTTGATAGGCATATCCCAACAAATAACATGTTCACTTTGCAAGAACAGGAAAAAGACAAATAACAGTATGTTTTTAAAACTTTTCTCTTAACATTTCCCCCCTGAAAACACTTTTATTTGTCTTTTATTTCAGCAATATATGGTAAAACTAAGTTTTTCTTTGCATACATTACTTCATTGGCAAGACAAATTTTTAAACTTCAAAAACATTTGCAAAGAGTCACATTTCAATGTATTCACTTTCACCAGTCTGTTGCAATTGCTGGTACATCGTCTTCGTAACAGCAGTATCAACCAGTCTTTGTAGAAGACCTCTGATACAGGGTATACAACAACAACCACATACCACCACGATAGCCACAGCGACTCCAACGGACACCAGGAAACTGCTGATGAGATGACTCCATTTTCCAAACCACGCTTGTAGAAAATCTGTAAAGGGATTATTTACCCCAGAGTTCTCTGCCAATTCTTCGGATAACATCTCCAAACCTTTCAAAGCTCGAGTGATACTTCCATCAGGCGCAGTGTTGTTTGGAATATATGTACAACAGAAAGTCCCAAACATCTTGCAAACTCCTCCTTCTTTGGCCAGGAGCATATCCAACGCAATTCGATTCTGCCATGCCACCTGCGAAGTGGCCTCCAGTTGTTCAGCAATTCCTTTCAATGCATCTTTGGTATAGTTCACAAAACGCTGCTGGTTATAGTAAATGTAGTTGATCCAGTCCACATTCTTATTAGGTTGAATCCAGACAAAGATGGATGTAAAACCAGCTGCTATTTGGTTTATTGCTTTGTATTCATCAGGTATGCCTCTTGGTATGCCAATGCTATCGATGTAGACACCGTTATCGAAAGATTGCTTCGGTGCCTCTCTTTTTCTCCTACTCAACCACTTCGGCTTTATTTCAAGTTCTCTTACGAAATTGCTTGCTGGAACTGGGAAAATGTAGAATGGCAGAATTAACTTTACAAGTGCACAAGTTCCCTTCCAGGGAATCGTAAGCCTTGATCTGAGTTTGTTGTCTCCACATAACCACCATACGTCTGCTAAACTATGAGTTTGGTTCTCCAGAAATGGATTCCCATTGCCATTCACAGTAACATTGCAATAGTTCTGTCCCATATTGCCATAATTTTTCCCTGTGCCATCTCTGGAAATGCACATATACGAACCTGGATAGGAAATCGCTGCAGGCGGTTTCTCAACTTTGCTTATGACCGGAAAACACTGAGTTTCATCTTTGCATTTATCTTCAGTTTTGTTGAAGAATAATTTCAACAGACACATTAGGTTACCTTCATCTTGCATCAATGGGACTGTTGCTAATTGCTGTTTACCTTCAGCACAAGAAATACAGTTCTCACGATGTGCTTCTCGGGTACTATATCTAACCCAAGATAACCATTCATTATGGTGTACGAATCCCGTCTCGAGTAACAATTGTTCTTCTTTTGTGAAGGCAAAATCTGCTTTATTTGTAGCATTCTTAAGGCTTTGTACTTTAAGTTGGAGGGTCCCCAAAGGATCAGTTCTAGTTGGAAGAGACACTCCAATTCCATAAACTCCTGAATCACTTTCTTGTGGTGACACAATGGTTATAGTAACTACTCCGGTACCTTGGAAATGCACAATTTTTATTCTTTGTTGCCTGCTTTTATCTTTCTCTGGTATCACTGCACCACTTGTTTCCCATCCATTCACATCTGTTGACCACCAAACACTTGACCAGGACGTACAGTCTCTATTGCACAAGTATTTTGCATGAGTCAAGAAATTATTATTGTTCCATTTAGAACAGTCCAAAATTCCTTCACAAAGTTTCACCTTAAACACAGTAGTAACACCTGTTTGCGCTTGCAGCACCACCATTCCTTTTTCTCTTGCAACTGTTCCTTCTCGTATGGACATATTTACTTTTGCCACCAAAATCATCATCATGTGACAGTTCAAGTACCAGTTGAACATGGCCATCATCCCTAAGGACTACCTCATGCCGTTGGTTTCTTCAATGGGTTTGAAATGAACTAACCCCTATTGGGCTAATCCCCCTTTGTAGCCAGACTTTGTGCTCAGAGGTCTGGTGGAGTTTGACCAATATCAATGGCAGAAGGAAGAGCCTTGAGTTTATTACAGTGGGTGATATGAATCCACAAAGTCCTCTCAGCGATCTTTACAGCCATAGGTGTCGAGATAAGTACTTGGTATGGGCCTTCCCACCTGGGGGATGACCAATTCTTTCTCTTCACAATTCGGATCCACACCCAGTGCCCGGGTGCCACGCTTAACAAGGTTTCATTTCTGGAATCTGCAAAGGAGTAATTGGTTACAAGAGATTTGACATTTAGCAGCTTCTTCATATAATCCGCTAGATCCTCACCCCCCTCACGTTCCGCTGGCAACAATCCTTGCCACTGCGGGACGTAATATGGTCTCCCAAACAAAAGTTCAAATGGTGTAAGTCCTTTGTAGGAAGGTGAGATTCGCATGTACAGGAGTGCCAATGGAAGGCACGCAGTCCATGACCTATGTGTTTCTGCCATTAGTTTGCGGAGCTTACTCTTCAAGACACCGTTGTGTCTTTCCACCAGTCCAGCTGATTGGGGATGGTAAGCACAATGATTTTTGAGATCAATTTGAAACACTTGACCCAATTTCTGAACAATCTGGTTAACAAAATGAGACCCATTATCACTGTAAATGCGTCTTGGTAGGCCAAATCGGGGAATTATTTCTGTAGTCAAAAGCTTTGCTACTGTTTGTGCATTCGGATGCTTCACTGGAAAAGCTTCTACCCATTTAGAAAAAGCATCAATAATGACCAAACAGAACCTTTTTCCCTCTGAGGGTGTCAATTCAATAAAGTCCATACAGAGTGTGTGGAATGGATATGGAGGGGTAGGGAATGCCTGCTGAGACTTCTTAACTCCCCCCTGAGCATGATACTTTGCACATAATAAACAAGATAAACAGAATTGCTTTGCATAAGTTGAAAACCCTTTACACCAAAACACCTTAGACACTATTTGAATCATCGTCTGTACTCCTACATGGGCAGGTCCATGGCTAACCAATGCCGCATACCTAAAAGGTTTGAGGGTAATACCATTTTGCCATCTGATGCCCTATACAACCCACTCTGTTGAGTGATACCATATTTTACCCAACGACATTTTTCCTTCTGTGTTGTCAATGTTTGCATTACTTTTAGTGTCTCTAAGTCTAAGAGGTGTCCGGGCTCCAAATCATTATCATGTAAAAGCAAATCATTTTCTTGAGCTGCCTTTTTGCAGCCATATCAGCAAGGGCATTTCCCTGGAGACAGGATCTTTTCTGTTGGTATGTGCGGAACATTTACATATCGCTATCTGAAGTGGTAGTTGCACTGCATCTAACAACTGTAAAATTAAATCTCTGTGATTTATTGGTTTGCCTGTCGCAGTAACCATTCCCCTATTCTTCCATAGTTGAGCGAAAACATGTACAGTGGAGAAAGCATATTGACTATCTGTATAAATTGTCACTTTTTTACCCTCCCCTAAGGTACAAGCTCGAGTCAAAGCCACCAACTCAGCTGCCTGTGCAGAATAAATGTTTGACAATCCTTTTGCCTCCAAAACTTCAGTTTCTGTGGTGACAGCATACCCTACTAGTGTTTTTCCTACAGTGTCTTTCTTTGCTGATCCGTCTACAAACAAAACGAGATCAGAATCTATCAACAGAATATCCGTTAAATCTGGTCGGGGAAGTACTTTGTCATGAATGCTCTCTAAACAAACGTGTGGAGTACCTTCTTCTGGAGTCGGCAAAAGTGTCGCCGGATTAAGAGTAGTACATCTTTCTATGGTCATATGAGGCTGTGTCAGCAGCACTGTCATACACGACAAATGTCGACTAGGAGATAAAAGGTTATCTTATCTTGCAAAAGTATAGTAGCTACTGAATGTGGAACCCGCAATTGTAATGGGTGAAACAAAACTAATGATGCTGAGGCTTGTACTGCCATGGCGGCCGCCACCACAGCTTGAACACAATGCGGCAATGCCCTTGCAACAGGATCTAATCTGGAGGAGTAGAAAGCTATCGGCCTCTGTTTATCCCCATGTACTTGTACCAGAACCGAAGTCATATATCCTCCCTTACAATCAACCATTTGTACAAACAGCTTAGAATAGTTCGGAAAACCCAAAACAGAGGATCCTGCTATCAATTGCTTAATTCTAATAAATGCCTGTATTGCCTTATTTGTCCACTGTATATTATTCTTAGCCACCATGGGAGTATCATAGATCAGTGCGGTCAATGGCCCTACTTCCTCAGCATAGTTAGGGATCCAACTTCTACAAAAATTAGTCACACCTAAAAAGGACATCATCTCCCGCTTAGTCGTAGGCATAGGTGCCTCAAGAATTGCTTGTTTTCTTTTGTTCTCCAATTGTCTACCTGCCTGCGAAATTAAATAACCCAAGTACTTTACTTGTGCTTTCCACAATTGTAACTTTTCTTTATTTACCTTATGTCCTTGCTCAGCTAAAAAACTAAGAAGGGCAAGGGTATCCTTTCTACAACTTTCCTGCGTGGGTGAGGCCAACAAAATATCATCTACATACAACAGAACCTGGCTTCCCTCTGGGGAACAAACTGAGCTAAATTGGCAGCCATTTCTTGTGCGAATATTGTCGGACTCTCACAATAGCCCTGTGGCAATCTGGTGTAGGTGTATCTTTTACCTTGATAAGTGAATGCAAACCAAAATCTACTCTCCTTATGTAGTGGTATGGAGAAAAAGGCATTGCTTATATCTATGACAGAAAAATATCTGTGCTGAGGTAATAAATCATTAAGTAATGTATAGGGGTCAGGGACCACCGGTGCTCTTGGGATCACAGCTGAATTAACTGCTTGTAAATCCTGAACCAACCTCCATGACCCATCCGGTTTCTTTACAGGAAACAACGGAGTATTGCAGGGTGAATCTGGGCATTCAACAAGAATTCCTACCTGTTTTAGCTGCTCAATGACTGGCTTAATTCCTTCCTCTGCTTGTTTACTTAGCGGGTATTGGTGCTTATGAGGTCTAAAACCTGACTTTGGAGTTATACAAACTTCACCTGCTGTTTTCATCAGTCCTACATCCCCTTTACCTTTTGACCATAAATCTACAGGTAAGGCACTTAACGCACTATCTTCCTCTTGAGTTAGGAGGATTTGTCATGCCATTTCTGTTTTGTCATCCCTGAGGTGCACACTTGGTTGTGCCCAAGTCACCCAATTTAATCTTTGTACCTGGATCTGTTGATCCTTCAACTGACTTTCGGACATTGTGTCCCAATTTGTTACCTTTTTCGCCAAATCTACCCAATGTGTCCCCACCGCTTTAGTAATTGAAATATGTGGGCTATAACCTGAGCGATATAAAGAACTCATTTCCTTGGTCAAAGTACAGGTCACTACTGTATTACCTTGCTTATCCCAAAACATATCATTCAAAATTATCCTTGCACATTTGTGCCTAAAGAATTCTTTTTCAAATTCTTTATCTGGACCAGGGGCCTGTCTGTAGTACATAGTACAATGTAAGTGCGCCACAACCTGCGGTGACCCGCTCCTAGATTTACTTAAAGCTAGGTTGATCAAATCTGTATCAACCCTCCCCGGCCCATTTGAAATCAAGTCCTGGCTATACCAGTAAAACAAGTCTTGTACTCCTTGTACCACCAAGCCATCCGCTAACCTTTTCGCCTCAATGCCTTTAGGTGTGGGAATTGCCGCTATTCCAAACAAATGCATCAAATCTCTTCCCAGCAAATTAACTGGACAAACTTTCGATATAATTACCCTACACCTAACAGTTTGGTTTGTTTGCGGATCTGTGAACAATAGAGGATGAGACAGTGGTTCCTTATAGATTTTCCCATTTGCCGCTTTCACAAGGACAAACTCATCTGTTTCACAGTTCGGGGGTAGAACTGCTGGACCCAAAAGTGTACGCGATGCACCTGAATCACATAAAAACTCCACTTTCTGTCCCTCAACCAAAAACTCTATCATGGGTTTTGATCCAGATGCATAGCAATACCCAAATGTGCCAGGTTTATGACTTCACAGTCACAATCCCGCCCTTCCTTAATTTCCTGGGTGTCCTGACATTCATCGCAGAGAGTGTCTGCCTCATCATCATCACAATCATTCTCGCTTTCTTCTTCTCTACAATAATCACAATAATGAATTTGGCGCCTTCCTTTACTATCATATAGTCATGCGGAGCCCTTGTTCGTAAGCTGTGGGGGATGTTGCCACTCTTCGCAGTCGGCAGCAAAGTGCCCACGTCTACCGCATTTAAAACATTCTCCACGTTTTAACCTCCCCTCATATTCCTCTGAATGTCCACTCTGTTTATACGATGTGTCCCATTTCGGGCCCCCACGTTTTTGTACGCCACCATGGCGCCCTTGCCCCTTTGGTCCTGTACCAAAAATATACCACCATCATCCCCTACTGCTAACACTTGTACTTTCTTTTTCTTTTTTAAATTGAAATGTCGCTCAGCATGCCATGCATATTCAAACAAAGGTTGCAGTCTACATGTTCTGTGATCAACCATATGCTTAGTTATAAAACTATTTATCGGAGCCTTACAACCTTTAAGAAAAGCGTTTTTCAATTGCTATTCGTATGGACTATCAGTAGTCTGATCCTGCAGAATCATCATTCCACAATGGTTATTGAACACTTCTGTCAATCTTACAATATAGTGATCTACAGATTCATCATCATTTTGGATGCACTGATTTATTACTGTCCAATCTGCTCTTGGACGCCACTTATCAGAAATTCTCTTCAGCAGATCAGTGACTTGCGTGTCTAGCATCCCAGAATTATGCTTTAATGTAGTGCCGTCATCTGCCTTACATGTCCAAGTACCACAAACTAAGTGCCAATCTGGACCCAGGATTTGTCGCACTACTTGTTCTACTTCTAAACCATTTAGATGATAACTTAAACGCATACCAACTATGTCCTCAGAAAACTTTTGAAAATTAACCTTGGGATGAGGAATACCATCCGTAGCTCGTTTTATATCCTCTCTAGCCCAGGGACGATAAACTAAAATAGTTGGCTCTTGTCCAACATCCCCTGCTTGTGGGTTTGCAACTTGTATTAAGGGAAGGGCTTCTGAGTGGTCAGAAAGTTTAATGGCCCAATGTCCTTGCCCTGCTGGTCCCGACCTTAACTGCATAGGTTGGTCTACCTGTTGCAAAGCAACCTTGGGTACTACGGGAATTTGCGGGTAAATTGGAGGGGTCACAACGTTTCCTTGAGCAGCCAATAACCCACCCTGCTGTACAGATCCCACATCTTCAGACTGATATTGAGGAGGTTCTGCCAGTACAGCAGCAGCAATTTCCCCATACGGTGGGGCAGTTGCCTGCCTTTGTACCGCACAAACTGTATGCTCATCCTCCTTATCTAAAAATAAAGCTACTTTTCCACTTGGCACCAGTGATCCCTTTTGATTTATTTTTCTTTTTCCTGGCACTGTTTTTCTTTTATAGCTCGTTTATTTGCCTCTTCTAACCATTTTTGTGCTTGGGGAAATCCCAATTGTCTTTGTTTTTTAGTTCTAGTTCCGCATCTCTTTTCAAATCTCTAACCAATTTTGCACAGGCATTCTTATTCAGTGTACCATCAAAATCATATCTCGACTTCCACTTTTTCAAAAATTTAACATTATTTTTGTTTAAACCTTTCATATACTTAGCATCAACATTTAAACAGGCATCACTCTCACACTTGCAGCAACTCGAACCCATGTTTCCCCTAGATTTCTTATTTTACCTTCCCTTTTTTTTTTTTCCCTCAGGTATTTAGGACTGTATCAAAATTATTTTACAGGGCTTATTATAAAATGGGACTATCTTAACGGGTGACCCTAACAAAATAATCTTAAAAAGTAATCCTACCCATCCTTAACTAAAAATAAAACCTTGTCGACAAGATTAAATTAAATTAAAAGAAATTTATTTTTCATCCTACCTGAACCAGATGAGACTCCGTTTCCCTTTTTCATTCAGAAACCGTCCCTCAGATAGGGATCAGAGAGCGGACGGCCTCTTTTCAATGACAAATCAGTTGGAGGGCTTTCAGTCGAGGGAATCTTAAGATGAGAAACCCTCACCCGCGGAGGTTTTTCGGTCTCTCTGTCGGTCTGATCCATATCTTCATAGAGGTTTCCGGTCTGAAGGACCAAAATGTCAGAAGAAAAAATTCAAACGAATCACATCTGCCTCAGGCGATGAATTTTCCTTTATTAGCAGCTAACCAGATTACACAGCATGTTGGCCAAGATGTCCGGTCTGGACTGATCTGATCTCCTCTGATCTGATCAGCTTGTTTACTGACATCAACTTTTGTACTGCAAGCAAAACAACTTTTTGTTACATTTCTGACTATTGACAGTTGGCTATGAAAAACATATAGGAAAAACATGTTTATCACAAATTACCTTAAACCCACAGCTAGTACAGAATGTTCAAGAAGTACAAAATGTTCAATTCAACAACGGTAGCTCAAATTTTCCAGGACACACAGCCTGCTCTAGTAAATTAACTCTTACTCGGCCATGTGTCCTTATCCCAGGCTTCACTGAGCTATAACCAAATCTCTTTATTCTGAAATGCAGAAAGCAGATATCATTCAGGTTCATAAGCAATGCTGCATTTTGTTCACAGATGAGGCCCATCTTTGATAGGCATATCCCAACAAATAACATGTTCACTTTGCAAGAACAGGAAAAAGACAAATAACAGTATGTTGTTAAAACTTTTTCTCTTAACATTGGTACTGTTACAATCAGCAAGTAATTTAAAGGATAGCCTCTTCCCAGTATCTGGGTGCTGGAAGATCCCATTACTATCCAAAAAGTGACAGTAATTGCATTTCTTACAATTATAGTACCATAACCAGCTAGAGGTGATGTTTTCTCATATCTAGGACTACGTAGTAGCCTCTTTAAGCATTTCTTATTTTTATATGTGTATCTAGGGTTTTCCCCCACTAACGCCTTATATATTCACAACTATTATAACATTTATTGCCACGGGACTCCCTACTGTACAAACATTAAACAACATTTGACATATTCAAGACAGAAAACATTTCCATGCAATACAATTCTGAACTGTACTCTATAAGACACAACATGCTCACAAATTCTCTCCAAAGTGTAGCCTTTCATCCCATTCTGAAACTCAAATAGGCTGCTCTTACCTTCTCAGTACTCCGACAATCCTGATAACTATGTCACTTAAATTTTCCGTAATATTACACATTTCTCCAAGGATTCTCTTTCCTTCCCTAACTGGGATCCTCAAGCACCTACATCCTGAGAAGACTGGCAGATCCTGCTATAGCAAATATTGGCAGTCATTACTTTTCGAGTCTAAGACTAGTTTTGTTCTTCCAACAGCTAAGAAAAAAGGGGGATGACCATTCAAGAGAAAAAAAGGAAATAAAGTTTTTTTTATTAAAAATGGATTGAGCACACTAGAAAGGGGTGTGCATCACATCTACATTTTAATTTTTGCACTGAACACTTGCATGTGGCCTCTTTCCAAAACAAGACTCATGGTGCTCAAATACCAACACACACCATCTAATGTTATTCTGCAGAAGAGGTCCACAATGTGATTCAATACAGCCTGCCATCCAGGTAGCTGCCCACTAATACCATAAACATTCCTCAACAGCACTTTCTAGTACACTGCTGCTACCCAGCATTTCAGTTACAAAACAGTAATGGCATTGAATAAAATGTTACAGCATTTCAGCAAGCTAAAAACAGCTGAATTTTTACTTAAATTTAATGTATGTGAGAAATAAAAAATGGCACAATTCCTAAATACACAAAATAGACAAGAGAGGTAACAGTACTTGAAGTGGCTCTTCATCCCTTATCAACGTTATGAAAAACAACTTTTTAAATGTCATTAGCAACAGACAGACAAGCAACTTAATAAATACAAATACAGGGTGCACTTTATTCAACAAAGGACACCTAAGTGTGACAGTTGGCACTTTAGTAGACATAATTATGGCTACAAGCTACTGAACAGTTTTAATCCAGTAGTGCAGGCTGCTAGCTCTATGGTCTCCATTTGCTTACTGTGCGTGTGTCTTAGAATACATTTCCCAAGTGTTGACCAAGTCCCCTAGACAAATCCAAGAGTAAATTAGACTGCGATAATAATGATCTACAATTCTTGCCCAAGCTACTGTGATACAAACCCTAACCAGACAGTGTCCTTGATATACATTGACGTTCAGCTTGTGATCTATTAACATTATGACACTGTATGATCACACAGTTCACACGGATCAGCTGAAACTTAGCTCTACAACTATCATTATTATGTACACACAGTTACTAACAAATAAAATATATTTAAACCGTCTTTGCTGATACACAAAGTAAAATGGTTCACTAGCACATCTGAACTTCTTCTCGCTAAAGCAGCTGTTGCAGACTTGTGGTGTTGCCATAAACCCAAAAGAACAGAAATGTACACTGTTAATTATGTAATCCTAACCCCCGCATCTGCCTAAACAGTTTTAGGGACCTGAAATTATCAGCAAAATAAGGAAGTTGTGTCGGTCTATAATTTCTAAAGCATTTTGTATCCCATATCTTCAACCCGTATGAACCTCACTTACCGGAATCCAGCAGGCTGCTCATGAATCTGATGTCATCGCACACACCTCTGCATGTGATGACATCAGCCCAAAAAGACAGAAAAAAATTTTTTTAAAAAAACCTGAGAAATTCAGAAATTAAAAGGTCCCACTCGGGAATCATGGCACCCCATTATTTGGACCTCAAAACTGGTAAAAACCAAGAAATTAGGTACGGCTGAGAGGTAAAACCCCAGTGCCTTTCCTTACTAGAAAGAAGTCCACCTGAATTGCATGTTGGCCACTCTTGTATGTGATCTGGTGATGGCTCTCATACTGAACCAACCCATGTGTTGACTACTATCAAGCCATTTGCCAGACTGAAGTCTAGCATGGTCTCAAGCATGGTCTCACCTTTTTTATTCCTGTTGCCTAACGCTGTTCTGTATGTCTCAATATGTACATTCAAGTCACCCATTATGACATCCCTCACTGTCTTCTGAAGACTCTCTGTCATCACAATTCCTGCACCACTTCTAGCCTGTCCTCCTCCTGAGTGGTAGACTCTGGATCCCAAGCCAAATGGCTTTGCTGCCATGCCTATTAAGTGTAACAGCTTCTATGCTGCATCCTGTCAGTGTGCCTACATTAAGTGTAGCAATTCTCAGTTCATGGTTGATTTGTTTTATGTCCAGCTTTTGCTCAACAGAGCTATCCCAGGTAACCAGGCTGGGCAACTAGACACTGGCCTGACAATACCTTATTGACCTAGGGCTGCTGGGCCTTATGGCAGGCACACACTGGACAGTAGGGGCACATACACTCCTTATACAATTAACATGGTTCACTGGTATAGGTTGGAATAGTGTGGGTCCTCCAGTAACTACCCATGCCCATTTTGGCAACATTAGTCAAAAAGACTAAATAACCTAGAGCCATATTTTACACTATCGAGTGGTTAGTCCTACTACAGCATACAATTTGTGATCAGTGTTCTCCTATCTTGAAGATACTGCACACCACAGTAGATGCCCAACACAGTTGGTCAGTACAACTCATCCAACTATAGAGCACCATGCATGTAGAGTCTGTGCTGCTGCTCACAGCTCCATTCAGTGGTGAGTTTGAGATGGAAATGTTTAGCATGTTTTTTTGAGGTGGGAGGAACCCTACAGAGATGCAAAGAGAACATACAAACTCCAAACAGGGATGGCCAGAGGTCAGGATCGAACCTTGTGCATGGGAGTCAAAGACCATAACCATTATGCCAACTGGTCTCAACTTTCATTAATTATTATTCTAATAGGTTCATAGGTTCATAGGTTGGTACTAGGATATTGGTTCTAGGGCCTATACAAGCCTAGCCATAACAATTCCATGACTATTTCTTCCTACAGTATTTACTTCCTTGGACCCCTGTCTAGCAGGGCTACTGACTAGCTGACGATAAAAAGAGTACATTTCAGCTGCATTTGGATTTCATTAATATTCTACTCACTTTTTTGGAAGTGGATTTTTCTGTTATCTTCTTCTGGATGTTTTCACATCACTACATCTTTTTAAGTAGTGGTTAGCAATAAATTTCATAAGACTTTTCCTTAATTGCTATTTTTATTGGTATCATTTAAACTATAAAACTCTCTTCCTGCCAAAAATTCTGAACTGCAATTTCAGCTTTCTTCTAATTGCTAATTACATTTCACATAAAATTTTAATTACAAAATAGATTTAGCATTCTGTACTATAGTTAAAATATTAAAATTAGCATGACAACTTTGTAAGGATTCCCTGAAAGGATACAGACATTTTACTGAAACACAAGTATACAAATCACGTAGATTTAAGCACTGGGATTTGGAAAAGCTATTTCCCTTTCCAAAATCACAAGACAATGAAGAAAGGAACATACCTGAGGTTTCTCACAACTCATATTTCTTATTTTCCATTACACTATGACCTTGAATTGACTATATAATTCAACGGTGAGTGTGTGTGTGTGTGTGTGTGTGTGTGTGTGTGTGTGTGTGTGTGTGTGTGTGTGTGTGTGTGTGTGTGTGTGTGCGCGCGCGTGTGTGTGTGCGTGCGTGCATGCGTGCGTGTGTGTGTGTGTGGAGACTGCAGCGATGGGTATAAAAAGGCACATCCCTTGTTTGAAACATTATTTTTAAACTTTTGACAATTTGCAAACACATTATTAACAACCTTGCGCTTTCAGGAAAACATATATTGCAGATTTGTCGTAGACTTTCCTTAAAAGTGAACATTCTCAATTTCAAAACACTGATATCAGATCACTAAGCAGGTCAGTCAGTCATTTGCTGATTTGCACATACTTCAGTTGATGGTTTTTGTACTTCAGTTGATGATTTTTGTCTGACAGTTGGTTTAGCGGATTAAGGAGCCGTTAACAAGCTGTTTCCTGAGATCCAATAGCGTAAGGTTCGATTCCCTCAGTCTCCATTGTCTAACTGTGTGACTGAGCAAGTCGCTTAACCAGACAGCACTCCTGAGCTAAGTCTGGAAAAGGCCCATGGAGATCAGTATTCTACCCCAGTTAACAAATATGTAAATAAACAGATGGAGCATTAGGATTGCATACATTAAAAAATCAGATTGTGGCGGTAGTGGGCTTTCATGACCATACATCACCTATGAACTTCTCGTCTTACATAATGTGAAAGAAGTACAAGTCAACAAAATGTATTGCACTGTTACACCTGATTAGGTCAATGAAACTTATTGCTAACTTGCATGATGACAAAATAATATTGACTGATTTAAGGAACAGTGTGTTGCATTAAATGTTAGTTCCTTGCAGTATAACAGTTGGAATAAATTAACTAACTTCTTACTAGTATCTACTTCTAATATGTAATAACAAGTAGTATTGTTGAGACAGGGCTTGTAGCTGGGTCTTTTCATTTCCTGGGCTGTTCTGAATATAGTAACCAAAACCACAAGGACCTGGATATATTATTCTTTATCCCCGACTTGACATGGCACTGTTGCTACACTAGATATTTTACAAACCATGTGCTGCTACAGAACACGTCTGAAGATACAAAAGGAATCTTGTTGTTCAAATTACATTCATGGCCAAAAAAGTGTGATATATAACAAATCTTTTTCAAGTGAAGTATTAGAAGTAATGCAAATGCCAAATTTCTTCTTTATTTCCTGCAAGTAATCTAAATTTACTTTTGACTCTGACCAGCAACCCCGCTGATAGCTGATGCCTAGCAACAGGACTGTTTACATAAAAGAATCTCTCTGGAAACAAAACCATTAGGTAGCCACAGGACATAATTCTGTATATGTTTTTGATCACAGGCTTAGCAGCAAATTAAAAACTTGAAGTCTTGTTTTCTGGCTTATTTCTGCAAGACAAATAGTTTCCATACCAAGGATTTACTGTTTTATCTGTATGTACTTACGTTTGTCTTGTCGAGTAAAACATCATCCCTTGTTTTTTTTTTATGCAGCAGGGGTGTTGTAAGACATTAAATAACTAGAAATGATTTCCTTTTGTGATTCTATTCTGTAATAAAGCATGTTCTGTCTGGAATATTTCAACTAGAAGAGACAAAACGAACTCATTGCTGTCATAGCAACAGACGGTGAATCTGGAACACTTGAGTTTATTACAAAAACTCTTTGACTCTCTTTTTCTCTTTCTTCTGCTCTCTTTCTCCCTTTTATAGGTTACTAAAGTCCTTAATCAATTAGAATGTCAAATTCAAGAACTACAAAAATCTATACAACAAAGCAATATAAATGAATCAAAGGACAAACAAATGAATAGTCTACCATTATCATTACACATTAAAAATTGTAATTTTAAATTACTGATATTTTAAAAATAAAAGTCCCATATCATTGCACACAGATTTTAAGTGAAGTTAAAGACAACTTGGCCATCTTAAGGTGGGCATTTCCTTATCCAATGGATAAGCTATAAATCTGCTTAACCAATCTCCATCTTTTTGTAACATTTGTCTTGTACTGTCTATTTTGTTCTATGTTTAAGTTTGTTCCTTGCTATTACCCTTATATTACCCTTCTATCTTTTCAATTATACACTTCCATTCATGACCACCCTTAAGTAATTGTATAGCTATCTATCATCTCTCCATTTATCTATCTATCTATCTATCTATCTATCTATCTATCTATCTATCTATCTATCTATCTAATAGATCTAATAGATACATAAACATATTATACACACTCTCACACTCCTCTGATCCATTTCTAAGCAGATTATTTATTTCTAAAAAAATGTAGTGAGGATCATGCCTTTCAACCTGTTACAACAAGAAATCTGGACAAAGCCATAAATAATGGGGGACAAAGACCCAAAAAGAGGGCCGCTTTTTAAATAGTGTTCTTACAAACTTAGAAAGTTGATAGACTAACAGGTTTTGAATTCGCATACATTTTCTGAAGGGTATGAAGTCTGAAGTTCAAATGTGTGCTATTATTTTATGACTTCAACCCTCAATGATTTGACAGTGGTTTGTCAGAAAACCACAATTTTATGAGAAACAAACCAAAAATATGAGGCAAAAAATCTGGACATTCTGCGGAAATCTGCACAGTTGAGAGGTATGAGATTATAAGTAATTATAGAATGCAATTAACAATATAATTGTCACCTTAAAAAGATCCATTTTTCCTAGAGTTAAAATGCATTCAAATTTGACACTAGTACAACACAGTCTGTGCACTCATAATGACAGAAAAACAAAACAAATACAGTTTAATACCTTTACTGCAGAACTGATTATAACTTACTGATCCTCACTGTATCTTGTAATGTTGCACAGATTCTGGTACCTCTAATAGCGATAAGTAAACCTGGCATACTACATGCGCATCAGTCCATACAAGCATGTGTGCATGGATACGATATGACATGGACACCTCTGCTTCTTTATTTAAGGCTGCAGCGACCAATACAGAAAAGGTTTTTTTTAAAGATAAGAAATTTTATTTTAAATGGACTTTGTTGTGTAATACTAATAATCATGCTCAGCTGTGGTTGATGCAGGATTTACCAGTCAGGACAAAAAAGTAAAGTTTGCTGGTCACGGCTAATTCCTGCATCAGTCATGGTTGTGCTGTAATTATTGGAATAAAGTGGCCCAAGTAAGAAGTGAGGATGCTATTTTGTGCATTACTGCAGGAGGCAGGGTGAAGGGACCCTTTAGTGAAACATAAGAGTGAGATTATTGGGAAGCAAATTATAAGCAGATGGTGAAAATGGTGAATGAGGATGTGAGGGATTGATAAACAATAGTGTGGACTAGTGAACTGTGGTTAAGGGTTAGGAACAACATGACAGGACTAATGGGAGCATGATTAAGGAAAGAGACCAAAGGGAATAAAGGAAATAAGCCAGTGTGCCTTAGGCGAACAGCTACAAAGATAGAAAGGAAAAGGAGAGGGCATACAATAGATGAAAATGGATTATGTGTGGGATGAAAAGAAAGCAGCAGTCAAATGCAATGAAAAAGGCAACAAGGGAGAGTACCGTGGTGAAGACAATGGTAGGAAAAGGGACTACTACAACTGGAGAGACGACGAAGATAATGTTTAGGTACATAACAGAGTGAAAAAGGGCATGGTCAGACTGACCATGGGAGGGGGACATTACACAAGACTTGAAGCAAGTTGAATCCTATTTTTTCAAGTGATATTTGGGTGGACAGGCTAATCTTAGAGGGAATGTAAAGCAGAAAATGAGAAAATCATGTATATCTTCTCATAGCTACTAGTATAGTTGATCATTAGTACGCTAGGAAAAGAAATAAGAAAGGATACGACATACAATCCAGATCAGTTTTTCACTGAAATCCTCAGTTACCTGGCTGAGTTTCTGACTGTGATAGTTGTGGAGATGTACAACAGATCAATGGCCTTTAATGAGATACCAGATGATTGGAAAAAAGGTTACACTTGACAAGCTGAAGGGTTACAAAACTAGCCCTAGAAATTACAAACCAGTCAGCTAACTACAGAGACTGGGAAGATGATGGAAACGATTGTAGGGGAGAAGCTTGTAGCTTTCCTGGAAGACAACTAACTTGAGATATGAATCTGCATGAAGTAATAGCCACAAATCCTGCCATTGTAATCGAATTTGGTTTTCATCATTATCATCACCATTATCATCATCCCTCTTTTACCATTTTCTACATGGGGTCAGGGGTGTCATATATCAACTGTCATCACATGTCTTGATTCTGTGCCACTCTCCTGCTTTCTTTGACATTCAAGGTGGTCCATCTACAGACTCTGGAAACTACAGACCCATAAGTCTCACTAGTCTTAAATGTAAAGCCATTGAAAGAATTATCATGGAAATAATCGGTAGTGATACAGTAAACTTCCAGACACTGGACTCAACCCAGTTTGGTTTCATCAAGGGCAGGTCATGCCCGCTCAGCCTGGTGGACTTCTTTGAGAAGGTCACCAAAGCAATGAATGAGGGCAAAATGGTTTACACTGCTCACCTTGACCTGGCCAAGGCATTTGACACAATATCCCACTTGGGCATTGTTGACAAACTCAAGAGGTTAGGTACAAACCCATATCTCACCTGGTGAATAGCCAAATGACTCACATACAGGACCCAGGAAGTTAGAATTGGGGAGTTCACCTCTACAAAGAGGCCCATCACAAGTGGAGTCTCTCAGGGATCGGTTCTTGGACCGCTCCTTTTTGGCATTTACTGCTCTGAAGTCAAGGCCAATGTCAATAGTCTCTGGCTGACTAAATTTGCAGATGATTGCAAATTAGGAGCTGTCACTGAATCCCACACTGACACACATGTTCTCCAGGAAGGGCTGACACAGACAAACAACTGGTGTCAGAGCCATGGACTAAAACTAAATGCCGAGGAATGCATAATAGTATCCTTCAGAAAGTCATCCACCCCTGGTAACTATCATATTGACAACACACCCCTTAGAGTTGACCCAGTAGTCATACACTTAATGACACACATAGTAATCTAGCCTTTGACCAAAACATGTCTACAGTAGTAAGGAAATCATTCTATGTTGTGCAACTTATAAACAAAGGTATAGCATCTAGGTCCAATGAAGTCACTGTTCTACTGTATTCTGCATTCATCAGACCTATCATTGAGTACAATGCCCCCTTTGGTATATACCTAACCAGGCATATCCAACAATTGGAACGTCCACAGAGGTTCCTCACTAAAAGAATACAGGGCAAAAGTAATGTCCTATATAGACCACCTCAAGTCCCTATCCCTGGATTCTGTCTTCTACAGGCTTTTGAAGGGAGATCTATGGAATACAGGGCATTATCAGACCCCACTCTGATGGACCTCCTTCATAGCCACAAAACAAACAGCACCAGAATTACCCATTCTAAAGACTTAAAGCTTGCCTGTGATATAAATAGGACGTACTGGACAGATAGGTATGTATCCTAGAGACTTCCTCATCTCTGAAACAGGCTCCCCATCTATGTGAAGCAGAGTTCCTCCCTAACCCAATTCAAGTCTAACTTAGACAATTGGATGGGGAACAGGAAATTCATCCCTGGTTTGGCACCTATGTCTCTAATGGACACAGGCAACCTGTAAATGGTTCATCTCTCAGGCCCCTGCGTGTAAATGTTTCATCTCCCAAGCACCTGCTTACACTTATCAAGGGATGGAAAGCCAGGCTTAAAAAGGCCCTTGTGGTTGTTAACCTAGTAAACACCTATGAACCTAAGTCCAACTGTCAAAGGTCTTCCCTTACATGGTCTATCCATCTCTTTGCTGGATGTCCTCATTTCCTCTTGCCTTCTTTACCTCTTTTCCAAATCTTTTGCATCAAATCATCTTCTGCTTTACTGCTTATGTGCAAGAACCACTGCAATTTGTTCTCTTTTACCTTCTCTGCAATTTGGAGCTATTTTAACTTCTGCACTAATATCATCATTTCTTCTTCTGACCATCAGGGTGCATCCCACCAGCCATCTTGGACATTTTATTTCCATTGCTTCAAGCTTCCTTAACTGCTCTGTCTTCACTGCTTAGGTTTCCTTACCATACAGACGTACTGTTTGGAGCATTATTTTGTACACTTTACATTTCACCTTCTTTGACATTCTTCTGTTACATACTTCTCCTGGTACTCTGCGTCAGTTGGCTGTGGTTCCTCTGATTCTAGCTTTGGCCTTCACCTTCAGACTTCCTTTCTCCCCATCATCCCTACAAGATACTTGAAGCTGTTAATCTGTTGCACTGTTTTTCCTTCCATCTCAGTTTCCAGCCTCTTCTGATTTATCCCATTTGCTGCCATGACAACTGTCATAGCTGTACTGTTTCCTCCTATGCAGCTTCAGTTTTGCATCCAGACTCTGCTTGCAATACCACATTGTCTGCATACAGCATTTTTGTTGATCTTTCCCTTTGACCTGTTTGGTGATGTAGTCCATCATCAATATGAACACCAGTGGGCTTAGAACTGGACCCTGGTGCACACTCACTTCCATTAGGAGTCCTATTAGTCTGAAAACTGTTTTATACTTGTTTCATTGGGTCCTTGTACATAGCTTCCACTAATTCTACCAATGTTTCTGGGACTTCAAACCTCCATAGGACTACCCAAAATCAGCTTTCTTTGGACCTTGTCATATGCTTTCTCCAAGACTAGGAATGCCTAGTTAGCTTCTTCTTGACTATTTTAATTCATTATTTAATTTAATTCACTTTTATGAATATGTTATTGTGGAAAAGGCACTCAGATAATGCAACATACTAATTTTAACAAAGTATTCAATCTAATACCACACAATAGGCTACCAAGTAAGTTAGAATGGTTGGGAATATGGAAAAAATGGTGATGTGGGTAGAAAGGACATTGGATGTAAGGATGCCAAAGGTGAAGATAAAGGCTGTTGTGTTCTCTCTATCAAAAGTGCCTCAGAAATCATCTGATAGAGCATGCTGTAGTGACAAAGTGATATTTTGAGACCACTGTGAATTGTTTTGGAGAGTTTATCTCTTCTCCAATGTCATGTTACCATTGCATTGGAATATATATTTTTGGGTGGTATGAAGAGGCTTAACCATTATGTGAGGAGTGGAGAGGGGGCTTGTCTCTGATAAAAAATGCTTTCTTAGGTTGAGATTCAAGGAGTCATGAATGATTATAAAAGTTATTTTCGGGTGATTGACTCTTGATTTTACACAGTGGAAGTGGTGATAATGGGACCACTGTCAAGGGATGGAAAGGTAGAACTAGTGGTACATGTCAGGTGTCAATCCTAGAAGGCATGTCTTATAGAATGTTTCTCTTGGATATAACAGTGGGTGTGGAGAACAGAATTAATACTCTTGTGGAAGATACTAAGACTTGTACCATGGTACTTGATAGAGGACTGAGCATAGAAAAGGACCAGAACTGACTATCCAGATGTTGGGGATCATGTCAGTCGCCCTGCCAGACAGGGGTCCAGGGAAGTAAATATTGTGGGAAGAAATAGCCAGGGAATTGTTATGGCTAGGCTTGTATAGGCCCTAGGGCCAATAGCCTAGTACCAACCTATGAACCTATAAATGTAAAGTGTTTGGCCAGGAGCACAATAATTTGAGGATGACCTGTAGCTTGGGAGGGGATGTCACAGACTAGGAGAAAGGTGTAGTGATAACAGCAAAAAATAATAACAAGGTAATTCAAATTATTTATATGCTGATAACCTAAGCAATGATACAGTAAAGCTGACAGCATTATATAAATAAAAAATAGATAAAATAAATAAAAATAATAAAGCTTTAAAATAACAAATATAGAGGGCTGAGAGCTAATATCTTTACTTAAATCTGAGCCAAAAGAGATGCATCTCAAGGGAGTTTTTAACTACTATGAGTGTCAACAACATCCTTAACCACACTAGAAATAGGTTTCCAAGGTATGCCCTTGGAAAGTGAAGGAAATTTCTCCAAAATACTAAAACCAAATTCTAAGGACCCACAACATGCCTAGGATAGATATGCATGGGGCATGTCCAGACTGTTCCAAGCCAGAAGTTCCTTAAGATGAGAGTGACCCAATTTGTGACAGTACAGAACATGAAAGCACTTGTGTAAGACCAAAAGCACACTGGGATGTATTAGATATAAAAAAATGATTCTCCCATACTGATGGTCAATGCTAAGGCCCTATTTGGCAATTTGTCTGTAGTCCGTGCACTTTGAGGGCAATAGAACACTGCATTTAAGCAGTCCTGGAGCTCTGAGGGCAATGGAACACGGAATCTGTGTACTCCTGGGAGATCTGAGGGCAATGGAGCCCTGAACTTTTAGAAGGAGTGCACAGGAGAGCATCCAAGGTGATCAGTCTTATGATGGGCAGAACACTGAAGGAAGTTTGAACAGGAGATCTCATATGGGTTCACAAGTTCATGGAGATGATTATGATGGATTAAATAGGATGGAGGCATGATGGGCACAAGTCAAAAGCAAATGGTGAAAATTTTAGCCTGGACTTAGGGAAGCTGTATATGACAGATAGCACAGAAAGTACATGCGACAAGTTGCTAGAACTGGTGGTGCAGTGTAATTTCAGTAAAGGGTTTTAGAATGTATGAGACATGTAAAGAGAGACAGAGCAGCTAGGCTGCTAGCTGCACACAATAGACAGTTTAAATAGACAGTAAGTCCCTTCCTGGTGTCAAGAATATGCATGACTGCATTGATGTTATGCTTTATATCCCAAGAAGCTGCTCATGCAGCTTTGAGAACAGGTCTGCAATGATACCAAGCCTGAATTTTAATTTCCTTTTCTCTCACACCTGTAATTCTAACCTCATAATAAAGTGATCACCCAGCAGAGTACAGAGTTTTTCTCTGCTGGAGTCTATGGTCAGTCTCCCATGATTCACCCCTTACAGAGTCCATTGTAATGTCCTTAGTTTCTGCTGATGACAGATGTTTAACAATAACCATTTCTGTCCAAGTCAAGTAGAGTCAATGTAATCAACTGACTATATATTTTTCCCTGATGACCTCCCAAAACTTATTGAGGATTGAATTAAAAAATAATGACAGACATTTGAGTTTCAAACTTTCTATCTATCAGAAAATTCATGATAACACAAAACCTTTCAATCTATCAAATTTCTAAGTTTGTAAGAGCAATATCTAAAAATTGTCCCTATTTTTAGGTGTTTGTCTTCCCATTTTTTATGGCTTCATTCAGATTTTGTGCTCTAAGAGGTTGAGATGCATGGAGGCAGTACATTTAGGATGAGGGTCAGTTAATTTAATAAGCACCATTCCATAGTCATCATCATGACTTCCCAAAAAGCACTGGCACAGATATACCAACTACTCAAGTAAACATCACGGTATGTCCTCTACTGGAATGGGAAAGGAATACCTCTAACCTTCATCCCTTATCTGGAAAAGTAATATGATTTATTTATTTAACATTTGTTTACCAGAAAAGTCTGACAGGGACAGAGCCCATTTTCAGTGAAGGCTCAGGGAGAAAGGCTCCAGACTCATACCTTTGGAATGTGGGAGGAAACCAAAGCACCCAGAGGAAACTCAAGCAAATGCAGGGAGGACATGCAGACTGTGCACAGAAAGCACCCCAGTTGAGAACTGAACCAGGGAACCTCTTACTGTGAGGTGATAACACTAAACACTGCACCACTGCACAGATCTGAATATCTGAAACCTACTGTAACCAAGTCTACTTACTTAAAGTGACAATGTGTAGGTGACTTGAGGAAGAAACCACTTGGCTGTGTACACTTCTGAAAGAGTAAAATGCAGCAAAATGATTTTGCAGGTTAATATATTCATGGATATATCTTCCTTTCTCCACCACACTAAGTACAGTATTTGTGAAAAAAAATCATAAAGGAATGAAACTCTTTTGATGCTGCTTTGTGAATGGAAATTGTTTTGCACGTATCTGTCATTCTTTAACAATATATTTTGCCATTAAATAGTGTATGAATTGAAATTACTTTGTGATATCAGGAGAACTTCCACTGTGTCTTCACACTTGCAAGAAAGCAATGAAGGCACTCAAAAATATCCGTCTAAAATAACATGCAAAACAAAATGTATTTTATGTTATATAATACATAACAGCAATGGATTCCACAACATTTATAAGACTGATGTCAGAACTGTCACAGTGCTATTGTACATTCCTGAGGATTACGGTTGTTTTTCCTACTGTGGTCTTACAAATGGATAGACTCCGTTTCCTGAGTAAAACTCCACAAAAAAGAGAAAATGCATGGGATGGCAATGTGGCATGACAAGGATGATGAAGGACTTAAATATAAAATATGACAAAGATATACCTATAAATATTATTATAGTGCACAGAAATGGTAATGTATATGAGGTCAAACAGATGGCTAGCCTATAGTTCAACCCAAAAAGGGCAGTAATGTATCATGGTGCATAAAAATTATATATGCAATACAAATACGTTAGTAGCCTTCAAAATACAGAGGCATATGACACTGTATGGACATTCTACCTTACAGATGGGTGTACATGGTCATTAATAATGGTTTGGGTGTTTTAGGGACTTTGTAGAAAGGGGTACAATGATGTGCAAGCATAGCTTACCCTGACAGTATAAGAGGATATTAATGTCTACTTAACTACAACGACAATTATTTCATTATATTGTTCATAGGTTCATAGGAGGTTACTAGGCTAATGGCCCTAGGGCCTTTACAAGCCTAGTCATTAAATATTAGGTTAGTTGCCTTTAAAGGCCATTTTAAGCTTAACCACTTTCTCTTTCAGGGTGGGAATCACACCCTTTACCATATGTCTGTGAGATAAGCAACTTTAACCATTATGCCAATTGCCAACCTATATCAACACATTATGACTACTACATTTTTGATCTGATTAGTAATTTCATGTAACCCATGTCTGAACCCAAAGCTTGTCCAATAATATTAGTGCTTTACCTTAGACAACAATGCAGCAAAACTGTTTATAAACAATAAATAAATAAATGGTGATATAACCCAGAATGGCACAGGAGGCATCAGTAGCTACATTTTCTTGGTTAGAAGTTGTCAGGCACAGTGTACATTCACCCTTCTGCTTGCAACTTCCATTGTATTCTTCTTTGGTACAAAATCAGAGAATAAAATTAGTTCTACACATAATATAACATGAGACTTCATATCACAAGCTTATTTGATGCCTTCCTTTGCAGTTATAATGGGCTTAGCTGTAGTGACCACCAGTAATATGACACTGGCAATGTTTTGAGAACCTTTTCCTGACATTGGCAATGCCATTGTGCAAACACTGGTACTCATTACCACTATATAATTACCCAGTTTGGAGATTCTTATCATTAAATATAAGGGCGAATGATCACAATCGGAATGCAGGGCTAGTCTTCTTAAGATACTCGCAGATCACTAGCCTACAAATTGCCTATAAACTTATGAACCTATAATGAAAGTGTTTTTCAATCAAGCCATTGATAGCTATAAATAAATAAATAAACAAACAAGTAAAGATGTTGTCACATGACAAAAAATAAACAGTCAGAAAGCATCATTATTCTGCACCCCCAGTCCATCCAACAGAGGGGTTTACCTTTACACCCTCAGACTCTGAATATACTAACTCCAACACTGTATAACCTTAGAATAAAGCCAGATATTTTGAGGTGATTTTACACTTTTCCTCTTCACTTTAAGGTGTGTGTCCTCAACAGCAATATGATCCTATAAAGGCATCACCTTCAGTTAATCAGGAAAATTAAACAAATACTTGGCAGTCTGTACTTTTGTCTAAGCAAGAATGATTCACTGAGGCTCCACAAAATGAGATATGATGCATCATTCGGTTTGGAACAGTATCCCAGACCAGGCTTTTGGAGGTATCTTCAGTAGCATAGTGGGTCAAATATAAGCCAGAATCTTGCCTGTTTAGTATGGCAAACATAATATGAGGAATTTCTGAGATCATAGGCAGGAGGTTATGCTGACTTGAACTTTGGCTGAAGAACTACAGTAGGGAGTGAATAAGTCTAGGCATCACCCCTCTTTCTATACAGACATTAACAGGATATTATGGAGAGACAGATATGTCTCCCAGAGATTGCCACTCTTCTGGAACAAACTCTCAATTCATGTTAAACAGAACTCCTCAATTACTCTATTTAAGCGTAACTTAGACAACTGGATGGGAGACCGTAAATTAAACAAAAAATAAGGCACTGGAGGGTTCGCCAGGTAGCAAACCAACTTTAATGAACACACAAAAAACAACAAAACGCCTTAAACTGGACCACAGTGTTTTCATCAGCAACTTCATCAGATGAGCACACCAACAAAAATGAGTCCTTTATATATAGTCCTTAATAGGTCCATTAAGTAAACAATCCACAATTAAAGACATATTAACAAACTAAAATTTTAAAAGGTGTCATAGGAAACAATGCATGCAGATCCTGTCTGAACAGAACTACCATAAAGTACAAGTGTAAAAATAATAAGTAATACTTTAGCTAGATGTGAGATGCAAATTCACATTAAATACATTTAAAAACATTAAAAACATTAAAAAACATTTAAAACTTTCATATAAAAATACTGATAAAAGCAAACAATAGTAAGTCTGTAAAAGCCTGCTATGTAGAGCTCTTTATAAAACAGTGACATCTACTGGCCAAATGTTTTACAGCAATAATAAAAATCAAAGTTTAGCAGCTCTTAATTGTAAGACTGGTTTCAAACAAACCATGTCATTTAACCCAGGGTGTTTATCAGTATTTTTTTACATGGAGGGAATGTCCTTGTACCCTTCGTGTGTGGGCTTCACCTCCACACTTACTTACTTACTTAATATATACTAACTCTATAGTTGCACAGCCATGTAGAAAAAAAAAGGAAAGAATGCTCAGACAGGGAATCGCTGCTTATGCACAGCAGGAGCAACATCAACAGTGATTTCATATGCTAAATAGGACTGAGCAGCTGAAAACTGTAAAAGAAATTGATGTCTTTTAAAGTCATCCACTTTACACTGAATTAAACTATGGTTGGGGTATACATTTAGAATATATTGCACCTCAGGAGCCTTGGGCCCATTTTCAGTAGAAGACATATCTTAGAAGAAACTTTCCAGCAGACATTCTCAGTAAATGCTGGCAGTCAGCACAGAGCCCAAGCTGTCACTAAATTATACAGTGCTCTTGAGCTGCTTGTGACATTAACATTTGTGTGTCGTGAGCTTATCAGCTGAAAAGTGATACAAAGTACTTTTCCTAACTCAAGAACAGTGGCTCCATTTTCTAATATTTCAGAGAAGAACTTTCATACCCAGATATCCATATCTCATAATGCTATATCACGAATTTGGTGTGGGGAATTGTTTTGCTTTTTCACATCCCCTCCAGTTCCTCAGAAAAAAATGGCTAAAAGCAATAATAAAAACTGGCCTAGTAGAGAATCACTGTATCATTTTCTTTCATCAAGGAATCATAGATTTCACAGTTACTGTCATGTAAGCATTAAGACTGACATCATAACATTTTTTATTAGATTACAAGAGATTTTCTTCCTAATGTATTCAGTGTGACACAGTGTTGCTCCTGGATCAGAGTCCTATGGTCTTAGGTTACCTGTCTATATTGTCTTCTATATGTCTGTTCTGCTTGCTATTTAAAACTCACTCTCCATCTCTGTCAGCTTATCTTCATTACAATCCTGCCTTACCTTCCAGGTGCACAATGAAGATATTTCTCTCTAGAATATTGCAGTGACCACACAATGCAAACAAATATCTGTATGAGTACATTATGGATTGTTCCTGACTATATCATGAAATGTTTTGCCAGCATCAAAGGGTTTGGTACAAAAAGTATGACGTAGCTGCATTGAAAGACATTATTTTGCTTGGGCACCAGCTACCCTCCACTACTCCATCCCTTATTTTAGTATTCTCCAAGGTTGTTGCAACTCAGAGATAGATTAACACTGTAAAGCAATAAAAGTAAAGACATCACTTGTTCCTTGTCTACGGCACATTGATACTGGAGACAGAATAATGCTACAAGTAAACTATACCCTTGAGCATCCAAGCTCAAGCAATTAAAATACAAGTGACTCCTCTTTAAGCACATAAATGGAACAAGTATTGCATCTACTGACTCACAGTAAACGTCTGATGCTGAACCCATTTTTTAAATGTTTTTATTGCAGGAGCAAACATGTTTACATAGTAAAACTAATTATTTACAAAAGTGCCTACATCAGTTCTTGCTTTATGTATTTCTAAAATTCATCAAAGAACAGAACAGTGATCATAGAACATATATAGTATTTTTTTCTCTATTAATGAGTTTAATTTTATCCAATATACTGTGTGTAAATATTTCTTTGTGACACAACAGTGACAGTATTTGTAAATTCTGTAAATGAAGGCATAACTATATATTTCCAATTCTTTTTTTTTACTCAAATATTTTTTTATTTTGATTTAAAACATAAGAATGATTGTTTACAATTAATAAATATTCAACTATATACAATATTTACATTTAGCCTGACAAACAGATTAAGATAACAACAGATCTATGTAAAAACTGTGATGTTGATACATTATATTTAAATTATCAGGAAGAGTCTGATTCCAATTGCAAGGTGTCAATCAATGCCCAAACTTTTCTCCACGGGTTATTGACTAATGGCTTGAGATGGATTCTCAGTTTTTTTTAGTTTTGATCTCCATTAAAACAAACTTCTTCAGTAGACATAAAAATTCCCCCATGGTGGGCTCTGTGTTGGATTTCCATCTTCTGGTTATACATTTCCTAGCTATTGCTAGTATAGTCCCTATTAAATACAAATCCAATTTCTTCAAGTGAGGATTATTGATTACATTCAGTAAAAATAGAGATTTTGTCAAAATAAATGTATCTGTATAAAGAGCTTGTAAATAATTATTAATCTCATTCCAATATGTTCTAATACTAACACAGTCATAAAAAACATGGGACCCATCTGCATTTGCTGATTCTTGGCATCGCCAGCATACATTATTACGTTAGGTGTTTATCTTTGAAATTTTCTCAGGTGTTAAGAAGGATCTGTATAGATATTTCCATTGAAATATTCTCCAGTATTGTGAATGGGATGTTAATTTAACTGAGAGTAAGATATTTGTCTTATCTTCTATTGATAGGGGAGTCTGTATACCTTTAGTTAAATATTGCCAATAGGATACTTTAGGAGCTGTCCCATAAGCAATTAATACATTATATAAGTATGATAACTAATTTTTTGTATTAGTGTTATTATAGATAATTTCAAACAACCAAGATATAAATTTAGGGGTATTTTTAAATGATGAATTGTTTACTATTCTATATAAATCCTTAGAATATGTTAAAACACTCTGCAGCATTAGCCAATCATTAGGTGTTAATCCATAGGCTGAGATTAAATGTTGTGCTTCTAAGACTTGTTTTTTATACAATGAAACCAACATATTAAGTTCTTATTTCCCCACGAAGTAAAAATATCTCTATGTACTTTATTAGGGAAATTTCTTGTAATACTGAATGGAGTTAATAATGCCAACCAAAGTTTTATATCTATATTCATATTGACAAATTCCCTAAAGGCATAAAAAATATGGTTTATTAGGTTTAATTTGATTGGTTTTTGCTATATTATACTGTAGATTTATACTCAAATAGTACCAAATTCTATTATCTTTATCTGTAACTATAAGATTTTTTGATAAAGCATTCTCATTCCTTAATATTATGGAATGTAACCATTTTCAATTAGAAGAATATTTAGGATTTACCCAATCTATTGCAATTTTAAGTATAGAAGCCCTTATGCATGTTTCAATGCCTGGAAATTTTAACTTCCACTTGTTCCCAATGCCTAATATGATGGGAATATTCCACTATTTTTCTTTGGATGCCATAAGAATTTTAAGAATATTGATGTAATTTCTTTAAGAAATCTTTTTTCTGGTAATGATATAAGAGGCAGGGCTATATATATTACTTTAGGTTGTAAGACCATTTTTATCAACTGCAGTCTGTCTTCAGATGTTATAAACATATTGTTCCATTTATTTACCAATGTTTTAATTGATTCTATAATGTTTGAATAATTCATAGTTAGAATCTCTACCATATTCTTACCATATTCTTATATAATATAATCCCCAAATAGTCTAAGACTGGAACTTGCTTACCAATAATATGATTTACAGATGCTTGTTTTTTATTTAACAACAAAAACTTTGATTCCTATTATTTATTTATTTGCAGTTGGTTTACCAGGATAGTCCATCGGGAGAAAATAACCCGTTTTCAATGGAGTCCTGGGGAGAAAAGCTCCAAAATCAATTAGCAAGGTTACAATAAGGTATTTAGTTTCAATTATACAATTCCTATGGACTTGGAAATACAGTAGACTAGTGTACAAACATATACAAATATTACAATCTTGTATCACTGAAAACAATTTACAATATAGAAACTGAGAGGCTTTTACAACTTAGGGTGGGTTACACTGGAGATATCTTTAATACATTCAGGATGAGTAGCTTAATACAATCAAGAGAAAGATATATGAGCTGACATAGAACCTTTCAATATAGAAACAGAGAACCTTTTCCATCAGAGTGTATATTTACACTAAGGTACCATTAAGTATTCAGAAAAAGCTAATACAAGCAAGAGCAAGATCTATGAGTTTAGGAGAGATCCAGCAGCAGAGGGAGACGCAAGAGGAAGTTCTCCGGAGAATCCCTGGAGGTAAGGAGAAGGAGCAGGAATTGAATATGCTTGTTTTTAACCTCTAGAGTCACACGCTTACCTCCAGTGAAGTGACTCTTTTGAATAGAGGTCTTTCTTTTATTCCTGCACAAGCCAGTAACCTTGTTGAAGTGTTAACTGATTTATGCCTCTTTGCCCGGAATCTATCTTTGAAGTTATTGTGTGACAAGACAGGAAAGACTAACGGACAGAGACGATTTGTACGTAAAAGCTCTTTTTCGCCAGTTTTACCTCATAATGTGGAATGTTTTGTGTCTGTGTGTGAATGTGAGTTTTATCAATATTTTTCTAACGCTGCTCCGAGAAGAATTTATCATAATTTGAACTTTGATGAATGGCATTCTCTTCATGAACTATCTTGTAATGCTAATATAACCATACAGTCAGCTGATAAAGGTGGAGGGATAGTAGTTTTGGATACCCTTATGTATAATGGTATGATGCTAGATATGTTGAAGGATGATGATACATATAGAATAATATCACAACATGTGGTTGATAGCATCATAAGAAATGTTCATGACTCATTATATGATCTTTTAATGTGTAGACAGATCAATAGACTGCTCTATGACTACCTTTTGATCGAGTTTCCTAAGATACCATTGATCAAGGGTCTTCCTAAAATACACAAAGATATCACTCCTCCACCTCTACGACCAATAGTGTCAGGGGCTGGATGGGTCACCGAACATATCTCACATTATTTAGAATCAGTCCTAGGGCCTTTAGCCAGGAGTGTTCCCACAATCTTGAAAGACACATATCAGTTGTTGCATGACTTAGATAGTTTAGTTAATAACCAAAATCTATCTACCTCTGTTATTTTGGTTTCCCTTGATGTTAAGAGCCTATTTACTACTATCCCCAATGATCTTGGGATTGAGGCCATAAGAGAGAGCCTACTTGTTTTAGGCACTTTTGATAGTAACACACAATTGGTTATTTGCACCCTCCTTGACTTAGTTTTGAACAACAATGTGTTCTTGTACAATAACGATATTTATGTGCAAACATGGGGTGTAGCTATGGGCACCCCATGTGCCAATTCGTACGCAAATTTGGTTATGCATTATTGGGAACATACACATTTATTTAATAGCATCTTTTTCCAACATGTTTTGCTTTACAGACGTTTTGTTGATGATGTTCTGATTGTTTGGAAAGGTAGTCAAGATTTGTTATATGACATGGTCAGCTATTTAGAATCCACTACTGATTTTTTAAGGTTCACTATAGAAGTATCTCAACATCAGTTGCATTTCCTTGATATAACAATTTCCAAGGATTTAGGAGGTTCCCTTTTTACCAATCTCTACAGGAAACCTTGCTGGAGGAATGCTATACTACATTTTAATAGCATGCATCCATGTTCGGTTTCTCCGAACATTGTCAAGAGCCAGTTTAAGAGAATTTCTAGATTATGTATGAGCTCCCACAATAGACAGCTACAGCTAGATTATATGGAAGGATTGTTCCGTGATAGAGGTTATACGAAATACACACTACGTGGTTTGGGCTGCTCAGTATCGGCCATTACGACCAGTGATGTGGAAGATCTTGATTTTTTAGAGCCTTTTGGTATAAGCTCTAATTATACTACCCATCGTAGACATGATAGGGTATTTTTTACTACAAGATATACCAGTGATATTAGATTCATTACTGACATTATAAGAAAGAATTGGGGAATATTACTTACAGATAATAAATGTTCCCAATTTCTGGGAATGATACCTTCTTTTAGGTATAGAAATAATAAAAACTTAAAGAGATTATTATGTGTTGACAAAACAGTTTTTTCTATTGGTAGTATAGAGAGGTTAACACTAAGGCATGGTACTTTCCTATGTAATAAATGCAACATGTGTAAATATATAAATGGTGAAGATTGCTTTTATCATCCTCATTTTAGGTATATTTTTAAACCGTGTTTTCATGCTACTTGTGACAGTACTAACCTCATTTATCTAGCTACCTGCACAGCATGTACTGCATTTTATGTAGGCATGACGTCCCGCAGGTTGAGAGATAGAATGTACAACCATATATATGACATTAGGAAGATGAACACATGCAATGCCTTGGCTAAACATGTAGTCATGTGTCTTGATCATAGTTTCACCTTTAGGGTTTTACAAATTATAGATATAAATGTTAGAGGAGGTGATGCAATGAATTATTTAGAAACGATTGAATTGAGATGGATCTTAAGGATGAAAGCCCATCTTGAGCCTGGCTTGAATCAGTCTGTCAGCATCAAGCCTGTTCTAATGGCACGTGAACACTGACCAGTACGAACCAATTTGGTTTTACCGGTTTATGTTTCTATTCACTAGTTCTTAAAATATTCACTATTTCATTGAATCTATTTGTTTTATATCTTCATGTTACATTGTATAAGTATGAAGTGATTGCCTATTAATTCATTAATATATTTATATTCTATTCTTATGTCAATATAATAGAGACTGTGCTATTATCTGTCTCAAGCATTGAATTTTTATCCTGTGCTACAAGAGTTAACTTAAACTTGTAACTATCATTTTAATTGTTTAATTGCATTGCTTTGATTGCTAATTATACAATTTGATAGCTTTTGGATTTGTATAAAAAGCCTCAGTTGAAATTTCTAGTTAAACCTGATGAAGCGTGTTTTTTGATACACGTGAAAGCGCTTGTTTTTCTAGTTTTAATAAATAGATTTTGTTTTTACATCGTGGTGGTTTCTACCTGGTTTGTTTTCTCAGTTTAGGAGAGTAAGTAGAAATTCTCATTATGAATAGGGGAGGAGAAGTGAAAATTCTCAGTATGAGGAGATTATTTTGGGTGGGAGCAGGAGCATTCCCACTGGGAAATTAGGTGTGAGTGAAGGGATTTTTTGAATGAGAAGTAATTTGTTATGGTACGAATGGATGGGGGTAAGGATTTCCAGAGACGAGCAATAAGAGATTTATTCCAGGGGGACGAATTGGTTTATACAGTTCAATTAAGTTTTGGTTGTTAGATCTTAGAATTCTATCAGGGAGGTGCATTTTGAAGGTAGAGCAAAGGGATTGGCAGAGGGAGGGATTGAAGATGAGTTTGTGTGCAAGAGTCAGTTGGACGTAGGTGAGGTGATTGGGTAGTTCTAACCATTTTAGTTTGTGGAGAGCTGAACAGTGGTGTGAGGCGGACTTATGGGAGGTAGCAAACTTGACAATTTTGTTATAGCAAGAGGAGAGGTGTGTTTTGAGAGAAGATTGTAGGTTAGTTAGAAGTGGGGCTCCATAGAGGAGGGATGGGATAAGAAATGTGGTAGATAGGGTGAGTTTGGTGGAGGGTGTAAGATAACGATTCTGTCTGTAGAACATGCCAAATTTTTGGTGGGTTTTTTTTATATTTAGTTGAAGATGGGAATTGAATTTAAGCTGACTATCAATTTGGACCCCAAGTAATTTGGCCCCAGATACCAGTTCTAAGGGTGTATTGTTGTGATTAGTAATAGTGAAATTACTTGGATTGAAAAAGGTAGTTTTAGAGGGGGTGAATACCATTCCTTTGGTTTTGGAGGCATTGAGTACAAGGTGATTTGTTTTCATCCATTGTTCGGTGGTTGAGAATGCATCTTGAGTAAGCTTTAGCAGTGTGGGGATGGAGGTAGCAGAGCAGATTATAGTTGAATCATCTGCATATTGGATAATTTTAGTTGAAGGGGTAGAGTTATGGAAATCGTTTATGACTACATTGAAAAGCAGGGGACCCAGTATAGATCCTTGGGGAACACCGGTTGGGGTGTTGATGAAAGGGGAGGTGGCTTTTTTCCATCTCACTGCCTGATATCTATTGGATAAGTAGCTAGTGAACCAGTTCAGAGAAGAGGGTGACAAGTTAAGCTTGGAGAGTTTAGTTAGTAATAAATTGTGGGAGATAGTATCAAAGGCTTTAGAGAGGTCTAGTAGGAGGGTAGAGACAATGTGTCCTGTGTCCCGGGCTTTGTTCACAGCTTCCAGGAAGGAGAGTAGGGTGGTCATAGTACTGTGTTTTGATCTGAAACCATGTTGTGTTGGAGTTAGTAGGTTATTGTCTAAGAGGTATGGTAGGAGTTGTAGGTGAATACACTTTTCTAAAAGTTTAGAGATAGGAGATAGAATAGCGATGGGACGGAAATTAGTAATATTGTTATTGATGCCTCCTTTGTGCAATGGAACAACAAAAGCCTTTTTCCAGATTTGGGGTACTGAGCTTTCTTGAATGGAATGGTTGATTAAAATGCTGATGGGGTAGGCAATGGCTTCAGAAGCTATACTGAGAAAGTAAGAAGGAATGTTATCAGGGGCATTAGAGCATGGTTTTAGTTTCTGCAGTAGTTTTTTTATGGTGGATGTGGTTATAGGTTTTAATGAGAATGGTGGGGGGAGGGGGGAGAATTTGAGAATGTTGATGATGGAGTGGAGATAGGGAGATGAGCAGTGGTGAGGGGTGAAAAGTTGGTAGGGGAGGATTGGGGTGTAGTGGGGGTATGGTGGGGTTTGAAGATGAAAAGGATTAGGTTAGTTTGGAGATAGAATCAATGAAGAAGGTGTTGAATTGAGTGGCCAAGTCTGTGTCAGGAGTGTTAGGGTCTGGGCTCGGGTTATCTGGTTTGTTGGGATTGAGGAGGTTAGACATGCATTTCCAAAATTTTTGAGGGTTTGTTTTGTTGTTGTTTTGGATTATGGAGAAGTCATTTTGTCTATCGGAGATGATAAGTTTTTTTTACTTTGTTTCTGAGTGTTTTGTATTCGTTATGGGCTAGGGGAGTCCTCTGCTTCTGATATAATGACCATGCCTTATCTCTAAGGTGCATAGTTGCTAGTGTGTTTTTTGTTAGCCAAGGGGCAGTTTTGTTTTTTATTCGTTTTGTTTTTATGGGGGCTTGTTGCTCTAAGAGGTTTAGAAAAGTTGAGTTAAAGTGGGCGACAGCCTGTTCCAGGGGTAGAGTTTTTAGGGTGTACCAGCTGATTGGTTTTAGAGAGTTGGAAAAGGTAGTGGGGTTAAAGTTTTTTTGGCAGCGAGTAGTAATAAAATTGTGAGTAAGATGTAAGGGTGAAATTAGTCGGTGTGTGAATGTGGGCAAGTGGTCACTAAGGGAATCAGGCAGGGTGCCACTATGTGAGAAATAATGAGGGTGGGAGACTAATATCCAGTCTAGAATACTATCACTGGTGAGGTTTTTTGAGGGCCGAGTAATGGAGTTGATCAGTTGAGAAAAGTTGTAAAGATTAATGCTAAGTGGATTTGTGGGAGACTGTATTGCAGACCAATTAATATTCATGTCACCCATAAGTATAGTTTCATTGTTAATGTTATTGGAAAGCCAGGAGATGATATCTTCTAGTGTAGAAATATTGTTGCCTGGGGGGATGTAGAGGGAGGCTATGCATATGTGTTTGTGTTTATTTACTTGAAGCAGAGCCAGGAGTAGTTCTGCATTATTGAATTGGGGAGTTGGTTTGTTGTAAGGGGTAACTGTTAAGGAGGATAGGTATAGAAGGGCTACTCCACCTCCTTTTTTGTTTGTTCTCTCTTTTCTGATTATAGAGTAGTTGGGTGGAATTATTTCTGAATCTTTTATATGAGGTTTTAACCAAGTTTCAGAGATGGACAAAATGTGTGGTTTGTTATATGTAAGCCAGGCATGCAGATTAGGGATTTTGTTAACTATACTTTGGGCATTTAAGGAGGTGAGTAGTATGGATTTATCCATTGGCAGGGATGAGGATGGGCCGGGGTTGGGGTGTATGTCTCCTAATAATAGAATGGAAGTCAGATATAGCATTAGGTTGGGGAGGTACTTTGTTTGCTTAGAGACGGGGTTGGGTTTAGCTAGATTTAAGGTAGTTGTTGTAGGGTTCGGATAGTTGTGAGGAGTAATAAGTTTATAAGAGAAGAAAATATGGTGTTTTATGGGGTATAAGCATGGAGAGATTGGGAAGTGTGAATGTAAGACAGGTAGGTTAAGATGGTTAGTAGTATGAAAGGATGGAGTGTGGTTATAGTTAGTTGGCAGGGTCAGGTAGTAGATATAGGATATGCTGAGGAACAGTACTAGATGAGTACAGAAGGATATGGCTTTTGAGAGCATAGTGGGATAGGATATTGAGGGAAGGTATGCTGTGGGTGGCTAGTTTACTAAGTATGTGAGTTATAAATTTTGGGAGGAGACAGAGAGGGGAGGTATGGAAGAGTATTGGTGAAAAGAGGGAAGGAGTAAGAAGTGGGTGTGGAACGGAGGAGGTTACTAGTTGGTTGGGGTGGGGTGATGGGAGTGGCTAAAGGGTATAAATGTAAAGGTGCTGGGGGCTTGTGAGAATTGGGGGTAGGGTAGGGGAGCGGAGTGAGCCCACAGGGCGAATGGAGCGGGTAGACCCAAGGGAAGGCTAATGGTGAACAAGAACCAATCTGCAGAGCACTAGTAGCTGAAGGTAAGTCCAGGGGACAGGGATTAGGTGGGATGGGGTGGGCCTAGAGTTGAGAGAGGGGAGTAGAATAAAGTTTATTATAGATCAAAGCAGATATCCAAATAAATAAGTAATTAAGAGATAGTGAAAATAAAGAAGTCATGAAACAGGAATTATGAGGAGAGGCTGCCACCTAGTGGACAAATACTATAGTACACCTGTGGCTCCACAAGGACAGATCCCTAGAGTGGGAGGATAAGGGGGAGTCTTTTGTAGACTGCTGCAATTGTTCTTGTGGGGAGGGGGAGGATCAGAATAGACCAGAAAAGTGGTGGATAGCAGTAGTATGATGAAAAGGGCTGGCCCTGATTTCACATATATGCAAGTCTACAGAAACAATAAGAAAAGGCAGTAGTTACTCTGACTTGCTTGTTTTGCATACCTGTCTTATTGAAATAAAATAAGCCAATTTTACCAAGGAGTTATGTGGAAATTAGGAATACAAGAATTTATAAGAGAAAAGGTTTAGTAGAACTAGAGAAACAGCAGAGTATACAAATAATACAGCATCTAAAGACAGATTGCAGTTAGAAGTACAGAAGGGGGGGCAGCTAATGTTCTGAAACAATAAGAAAATCAGTAGGTACTTTGGACTTACTTGTTTTGCATACCTTTCTTTTGAAATAAACACTTGTAACCAGGAGTATGTGTAATTTAGAAAGACCGCAAGTTATAGGAGAAAGGGTTTAGTAATACTAGAAAAACAGCAGGGCTTTCAAATAGTGGAAACAGCTTGCAAAGGGAGACTGCTGTTAGAAAGTACAGTATGGGAAGGGGCAAACTAACGTCTGTGATGGAGTGCTTTACTTAAAAATAGAAATTAAACAAGGGCTACCAATTAATTTTGTCTGGAGGATAAAACATACTTTTTGTATATTTTGAAAATAACACTCATTCCAAGGTTGCCTGGTTCTGTTAAAGAGCACTGCAGGCCCGTAGATCGAACTTGGCTTGGTGGGGATCCAGGGAAAGAAGAATTAAAAGGAGAAGCTTAGGTATGAGCACTCCATCCAAAGAGACAAGCAGCTACACCAAGAGGATTTTAAAAAATAATAATAATAATAATATTAATAAATCTACATCATCCAATACTTCTTTAGAGTTAGGTAAAGTGAGAAGCACATCATCAGCAAACAACATTATTTTGGAACTATATTGATCATATACATCTATCCCTCTTATTTTTGAGTTGCTACGTATTAGGATTGCAAGAATTTCTATAGCTAATGCAAACAAGATAGGCGACATGGGACATCCTTGTCTAGTGCCTCCAGTGATCTGTATGGCTTCAGAGGTAAAAGGGCCTATTGTAACAAATGCTAAGTTAATCTCAATAACTTTCTTTATAAATGTGACAAAAGAGAGAGGAAAATCAAATATATTCAAAACTTTAACCAGATAATCCCAGTTTAAATAATCAAAGGCCTTTTCTATTTCTAAACTATCAATGCTTCTTAATTTTCTCTAGTTAAATAATTAATGTTAATACCCTTTTGATATTGTCCTGTCTTTGTCTATTATATATAAAATCCATTTGATCTTTATTAATTATATTGGACAGTGGGACTTTCATTCTATTAGCTCTAATTGACATAAAGATTTTATAATCATTATTAAGCAAAAATATTGGTCTATAAGAATTGCAATATTGAGGGTCTTTATTTTCTTTTAAGATAGGGGTAATTAATGAATATTGCCATGAAGGGGGATTTATTGCTAGTGATTGGACTTCAAGAAAGGTTTTATGTAGGAGAAAAGTTATAGAATTGGGAAATCATTTATAAATTTCTATAATTAAACCATCTATCCCTGGTGCCTTGTTAGATTTACTTTTTTTAATCCTATCTAAAATTTATTTCTGTGTTATTGGTTTTTGCAACTCCAGCCTTAGCTCTTCAGAGATTTTTTTTAATGTTGGGGGTTATATTATCTAGGTTGCAAATTTCATTTATACTTATTTCACATTTATGGTGTTCTGCATAATATTTGAAAGCATCTAAAATGTCACCTATGTCTGAGACAATCTTCCTTGTTCCTTCATGTAATATGCTACCAATATTATTAGTTTTTGATTCCATTTTAACTTTCATAGATATATTATGCAGATGTTTTGGAGAAGTAGGATAAGATTTTATTTTTAATCTTTCTATGGCTAAGTTAGTTTAATGGGATAATATTTCATTATATTTTTTATTTGCTTCTTCTATTTTATTTTTGTTTTCTGACTCACTTAAGTTCTTATTGGATTTAAGTAATACATGTTGATTTTGTAATTTCTGTAATTCTGATTTCTATTCTTTAATTTTATTTTTGTACCAGGTGATGGTTTTACTATATATATAAGCACTTAATGAATCCCATACCATAAGTATATTTGTTTCTGGTTTGTAATTAATTTCTAGGAAAGACTGCAGTTCAGAATTTAACCAAGGTTTAAATTCTCTGATTTTTGTAATGTATGAAAGAATCCTTGAAGTAATAACTAACAATTTAAACTGTGTGTGAATTTCCAATACTAGGGAGTTATGGTCTGAAAATGGACATGGCTGTATCGAAAAATGTAAAATTTTAGAATATGAATCTTGAGAGACATACATTTTATCAGTTCTGGTTTGGGTTCCATGTATATAATCTTGATGGAACAAAAGTAATTAATTAGATCCTATAGCATCATATTAATTTGAACATCTCTACCATTGTTTTAATAGTTTAGCTGTGGATGATCGTCAGGGGAATTTCATATTTGTGGTTTCTGTGACATCTGTAATAGAATTCAAGTCACCTCCTACTATTATATTCCCTTTAGAGGTAGTTGTAATGAGGTCTAAGTGCTTCTTAGCTAATCCTACCCCCATACCAGGGGACAAATATAAATTCACTAAAGTCCATATTCTGTTGTAGAATTTTAATATAACTATAGCTATGAGTCCATCCCTATCCACACATTTATAGATAACTTCTGGATTCAATGAGGTCTTTTTCCATAGTACTGTTACTCCTCTAGTTTTTGATTAATAAGAGGATTGAGCTAGTATTCTGTAATTATTAGGATCTTATTTAAATGTGTCATTCATTTTAAAATGGGTTTCTTGAAGAAAGACTACTTGAGCTTTATTTAGTTTTAGGTATCTCAATAAGTTAGATCTTTTGTTTGGGTTGTTTAAGCCATTAGTGTTTAAAGACACCAAAGTCAGTTCCATGTCAGGATTTGTTTAAGTTAAAAAAACTATGTATTAATAAAATCCTAGATACGTAAAACTCCTCCTGTTTAGTTAACTGTATGTTAATTAAAGAGTTCCTAATTATCTTAATCAGCATTGTTTTTTCATGAAGTTTAATAATAAACATTTTTTGTCAGGCATTTTAAAAGTAGAGAAAAAAAGAATAAAAGCCTATTAACAAAACGTTCATATGTATAAATCTTAACCCACACTAAACATGGAAAGAAGAACATTCCTAGTCTAACAGACAAAAAATAAAGGCAAATAATTTATAAATTGATTAGCCAGTAATGTTACTTTTCATCCATTCAGACTTTAATTTCTGTTATAAATTAAATTAAGTCAACATCAAACAATTGTCATCAATGCATTTCTAAGTAAAGATGACTTGTCACGTTATATAAGAAACAAACAAGACAAGAATTCTTATAACTATTATATTTCAATGTAAAAGAAATAAAAGGAAAGTTATGTGAGCAAATACATTCTTAGCCACTAACTTGACTTTCCACTTATTATTCATTTAGTCTTTATGCTAAGTAAACTTAATATTCAAAGGTAAAGAACTGTATAAATGTAATGAAGCAAATGAACTAAATTAGTTTCAAAAAGTTCCTAAATTAATTTAACATATTTAACAAATCTGTACAGTGTTGATGTTTCCCTTTCTTTTATATATTAATTATATTCACATCTAGTTCACCAGAACAAAAGTAAAGTATCTAAGAGGGATTCTTAACATATCTAAGCACTCGCTAGATTATCCATGTAATTTATAATAGGCTACAGACTCCCAGATTATCAGTATGCCAAACCATATTTTATATAATGTGAACAAAGAAAAACAATATAAAAATAAATAGCACTCTATAACTTCAAATCTCATATTAATAGTTCTGAATTAATTATATGCTATCAGAATCTTGAGTGGTTTAATAGTCTTTCAACATACAGGTGTAAAGATTCAGTGTTTTTTTTTTCCATTACCACTAAAACCATGTGCACTACGCCCCCATCCAGATTAATTTAGTAACTATGCACTGGTAATGTTAACTGTCCACATTCAATGTTTTCATTGAAGAAAGACTACTTGAGCTTTATTTAGTTTTAGGTATCTCAATAAGTTAGATCTTTTGTTTGGGTTGTTTAAACCATTAGTGTTTAAAGACACCAAAGTCAGTTCCATCTAAATTCATCTAAATCTACCAAAGTGTCTAGTCATATAGTTTATACTTTCATCTATCAATTGCTCTGAAAATCTGCTGCTTTCAGTTAGCCATTCAGGGTCTGCCCCCTATTTCCAATTCTTTGTAGTCATTTTCTGGCTATTGTTGATAAGCTCTAGAGAGATGAACTTGAAACCTGGGTACAAAAGATCAAATCATGGTTTTTAAGCTTAGCATTTTTCGAGGTTCCTCTTTATATTCTGATGACAATGCTTTTATTACTGATTATTTATTTATAAAATGTCTAAATGTTTTAATATGGTGCTTATGTATAGAATCTATTGTATTATTGATGTTTTTAAATTGGTATTTCTTTATCTGCCACTTTATTTAAAAGCTATTTAAGCATAATATATGTTGTATAGTGATATTTTGTTTATTTAACCAAATGGTTTCAAGCAGTTTTTTTCCAAATGGCTGAATTATCAGAATTTAACCATAAAGCTAATGTTTTAATTACTGAAGCTATAACATACTGTATGTTCCCTGGTCAGAAAATACTATTGCACTGTCGTTCGATTTTCTTCTTTTACATGATGCCCCAGAGCTATTCTAGGTTTTTGGTGGGTCATAAGAACTTCAGACAAATGTAATTAAATATTGAAATGTTTGCATTTTTTTTCTTTTCATTTCTTTTCTTGAAAATGTCCATTTTTGTGGAATTTACCTCATCTGGAAGGATACCAGATTTTCTTGTCTTTATGCATTAGGAGCCTTACAATGTCTTTTTTTCATTGCAAGAGTAAGGTGAATGTACTCTCCAAAAATGGATCCTTTAAAGGTTCTTGCTACCACCTGTAGGACCAAAGATGTTATGAGGCAGTCTGACACATTGGGCCAGATTGTGAAAGACTTGCTCTCATTTTAAGTGACTTACTTTATTGTAAGGCCTACCTATAAACAGGCTTATACCAGGGGCCAGATTTCAAACCATCTGCTTATAGCCTGTTCTCAGTGTAAGTCGTCACTTTCACTGACAGCAATGCTTTTGGAATTGGGGTCTTTATTTCTATTGCTTCAATAATTTGAGTGCCACATTGGGTAACTGTCAACCACATTTTGGTCCATCACATTTTGCTGTGATCCATCAAAGCTCATTCTTCAAGGTCAGCAGGTATGGCCACTGCATTTTTCACTGGGGTTTCTTCTACTGCCTTTTGTGTAACTGGGGCATGATCAATTTGAGCACAGCTTTACAAGACACTACAGACTGAAACTAGTTTCTAAAGCCGGAGATGGTCTAATTGTAGAAGCTCAACAAAGTTGCTACCTGGAGCCACAACATAACTCCTGGAAATATGGCATGAAAGTCTAACTAGTTATATTATGGTGCATTTATGTGAAGTAGTCACCATAAAAGTAAATTAATTAAGTGTTCCTGTTTTCAGTGTGGACTTGCTCCCGTCAGTTTCAGTAGTTCTCTTCCGTTCCTTGTTATTCTGTGTTACTAATCTTGATGCTGTGTTAGAGTGCGATCCTTTCTGTGCTGTACACCTCTCGTTCTTGTTTAGTGTGTATTTGACTAATAGAACAGTATGCTGGAGTAGTCAGTTACCTAGAAATACATGTTAGAAAAACAGATTATGATAGCTGAATATTTTGAATGGTGAGTAAAACCACTAGAGTTATGCTTCATTGTGGTTAGCTAGCAAGACATTATAGTGGCTTAGCATTTCTCCTGGAGAAAGTCTTAATGGTGGGAAAACAGAATTTGATGTCTATATTCTTACTGTCATCATATATTCATCAGCGTCTTTCAGAGGATACAATCTGATCACATCTGACTGTTTTTTTTTTAGTTTACCTCTTTGTTGGTTAGGTAAGCCTCTCTGGACAAACTGTCTCTTTTCAGGGGTGACGCAGCACTGTCTAAGTGACTTTGTAAGAGTCACAACGTATGCAAATGAACATGGAAAGAATCAAACCATGTACACTAGCAATCAGAAGCAGCTCACAGCTTTAGTCCTCTGTGCTAACTGCCTCACTAAGTATAATATAATATAATATAATATAATATAATATAATATAATATAATATAATATAATATAATGTAATATAATATAATATAGTATAATATAATATAATATATTTCCTAGGGATTGTGTGATCTCAGAGTTGGAATAAATTAGCAGGAGTGGGGGGCAGCCCCTACATGGGGGCGCTGAGGGATTTGTCCTCCTGCAACAACACTGTTTTAAAATTTGCATGCTTCATGGAGTAACCTCTGAGCATGCACACAGGCATGTCAATGTGTGTCTGTTGATGTTAATATGTTGACATTTCACTGCTTCAGTGATTGTCACTCTCTCTCTATATATATATATATATATTTTATATATAATATATATATATATATATATATATATATATATATATATATATATATATAAAATTTGGTGTTGATTATGAGGCTAGTAGTTTTGTCTCAGAGAGAAAGATGCCACTATGTGCCACTCCAAGCTGGGGAAATAGAGGAAACTGAGCTTTTATGATTTGGGATAAGTGGGCCTTGCAGGGTCAAAAAACATTTTTCTTGTCCTGTGAAAATCTCCTGAATCAGGCACTCACAGTCCTAAACATAAGGTCTGTATTGCATATATTATGAAAGAGGTAATTCCAGTACCTCAAGCTGCAGTTTATTTTTTTCAGGAAAAATGTGAAACCAGGCTCTGCAAATGACATGAGCTATATAACCCACTCTCCTTCAGTAAAGCAAAACCACTACAAGTCAGCTTTTATTATGGAGAGGATAGTACATTCTATTTAAATAGATTGAAATTGAGAATACTGTGATCTACGCAAACTAAAAAGTGAAATAACCACAGATAGCTAAGGTATCTCCTTCAGGCCCAGGTGACAAAATTTAGGCAAGTCACCTAAATGCCCACATCTCAAATTGTGAGTAGCAAATTGTCTTTTCATGTGGGATGTACATGTGCCTAGTGACACCCAACCCATCAGTCTACAGCTTCTTCAGGCAAACTGACTGCAAAATAGCAATAACAAAAACCCCAATCAAATACCCAATGATCTACTACTTATTTGAAAATAAAAACCCCATGCTAGGGAAGTGGGGCACTAGCAAACCCAAACAAGAGTTTTGCTTAAGCTGAGAGCTATAGGCAGGGCCAGGGGAAAAGAAAGCAGAAAAAAATGATTCTAACAGATCCTATTAAGAAAAAAAAAAAAAAAACAGTACGAGTAACCAAAAACACAAGGAAGAGCTGATGGCAGGTTTTAAAGCTGTATCATAACAGCTGGCTGTGTATATTATTTCTAAAGCTGATGGCAGTCACAGAGGACATGGGAACAATGAAAGACATTAGGAGGTATGTAACATGCAGTGTAAAAAGCTGCTTTTAGGAGCATAAGGCTACAATGCAGAACACAACACAAGAATTAGAGACCTGGAAGGAACAGCAAAATAAGCAAAATGAGGAAGTGGACAATCTGAAGAGAAGATACAGGAGTAATATCAGACTTCAAGGAAAGGAGGAGGGAGTACTGGGGCTGTAGAAATTCATGTTGGACCTGATGAGAGAAAGATTTGAAATACTGAAGGCAACAGAGTAAATTATCAAAAGTTTTTGCAGAGTGAGAAAAAGTCTGAGTGTAAAAGACATCTGAGGCATGTACTTACCTGTCTGCTCACATACAAGTTTAAGGAAGAAATCCAGAGGCAAGAGCAGATGATAATGTAGTACACCCGCAGGTGTAGCTGATGTAATATGAGTTCCTTCCTACCTGACTCTGGTGACACCCCTGTTAGGCCCAACACATTAAGGTGGCAAGGATGACAGATTTTATTCTAGGTGACACATCTAGTTTAAAAGGCAATAGCACATCCACAAACAAATTATTTCAACAGTGCACTAGTTAGCAATAAGGCAAGGTGAGATATGCATGCAATGAAACCATACATCCACCCTCTTCCCCAGAACTCAATAGAAAAAGGTCTTGACATTCAAACATGCACAAAGAAGGCAATATCAATGAGCAGTAAAGCTTTAAATGCAGCAATACAAACACGGGAGAACAATGCAATGTCATTAGGCAATAAAAGAGTCATAATACAACAATACATATAGGAGAAAAGGCAATGTCATTGAGCAGCTAAATTCTTGAAGGCATCAGTACTAACATGATCAAAATGCAATGTCATTTAACAACGAAGATTTATAATACAACAATACAAATGTGAGAAAATGCAATGTCATTGAGCAGTACTAACACCCTCAACCCCCTTGATTAATTCTAAAAAGACCAACTATGAAACACTCTATTATACCCTGTTCACTGGCCAGTGACTACATACGGTCTTGCTGCCAGCATGATGGGACCCAAGTTGTAGCTCATATGGATCCCAGTTATTTGTAATCCACAAGGCATTTAGGGGGGAATTCCACAATCTCATAAAAATATAAAATGACGGCCAAAGCCTCTCTGTCCAGAATATCCTAGTGACCAGGCACCATGGTTTCTCTGATTAGTAAAGAAGAAAAATCACCTGCCAGAACTCTGATAATCATCTATGGCTTCTCTGTACTAGGCCCAAAGGAACTCCTTTCTTGCTGAATTATATGCAGGTGTGGAACTACTGGTTTCAGACTTCTCTCCTGATTCTACAAAATACCATCATCCAGGATTTCAGCAAAAGACAGACACAATCTACTACTTCACTTCCCTGCCCCCAAAGCACTAGAAAAGAAAATCCAGTCATGCTGCAAGACCCTTTTTCCCTTCAGCTCCCTGTTTCAGTCTACCCTCCTTCAGCTAGTGTTCCAGTCTCCCCTTTCACTTTCAAAATTGTCTTTTATATTCGTGAAAAGAGCTCCACCTTGTGGTGTAATGAAAGACTATAGTCTATTACTTCTACAATGAAATACAGTGGGAGTTGCACTCTCCCCCACTTGAAAATCTTGGGTTCCCCCAAGTCAACGGTAGATTAGCAGTAAAACATTTACAAGCACTAATGCACCATCAACTGAACAATATTATTGCATTCAAAAGAACATTCCACCAAGGGTAATCAGCCTTATGTGTAACTTGGAAAGGGGTGTCTCCACTGGAGTAGGAGGCATAGGGATTATGGGCACAGACTCTATGATGAGCTGTTGTCACAGGTTCCTGTGTAGTATATCCCAAACTGTTATATGTAAGTCACTATGGGGGCCGAATCAGTCTCTGCAGTTTTGGTTTGGAAGAGATAGCTATGAAATTTTGCTTGGAAGGTTTGTCACCCACATCCCATTCAATGCCCAGTTCTTCAGTAGGCATATTGTCTACTTCTAAGATCTCCTCTTGTATAACTTCACTTTCGTTTTCCACAACGGCATGAGTATCCTCAGCACTATTTTCTGAAGTTTGCATAGCAGGGCCTCCATAAGTATCAGGTTCTGTAAGAGGCACAGAAATATTACTTAGTCTATTTTTAGGTCTGGGCTGCTTAAAATGACAAGGAATAATTTCCAGTGCATTTACATTGAGGTTACAGCCCACGGGGTCTTGAACATCCTCATAAAAACTCACTGAAACCCCAGTCATTATCACTGTCCTCCTCTCCTTCAGCAGGATGGAACATGGACTCTTGAACATTGGAGGGGATAGTTCCTCTCCACCTTAGCCTTCTGGATCACCTTGAGTTTGGCTTCTGCTGAGCCATTCTGGGTTCTGGATTCATGAGTCTCACTGATTTTGCCAAAGGCATTAAATTGTTGCGGTGCCAGATTTTAATGGGTCCTTCTTTCCCCTCAGGGCAAACTTGGTAGACAGGGATATTAGGTAGCTGAGAACAAATTATGTAAATCTCAGATCCCCAGTGGTCAGCTAGTTTATGCTTTCTTTGTAGTCCCAAATTTCTCAAAAGAACTCTGTCCCCTGGCTGCAAGTCATGCATCTTTACTTTTTTGTCATAGTGAGTCTTGTTTCGCTGATGTCTTTGTCCTGTTGATTTTTCAGCCAACTCATAAGCCTGTCTGAGGTTCTTCTTGAGTCTCTCCACATAACTGCTATGAGATCGCACTGGTGTATCATCAGCTGTGATGCCAAAGGTGACATCAACATATCTGGTATAGTGGTCTGTCACCACCAGCACATTACTGATCCTGTCTTCATCTGGTTCAATGCACAGAAAATCTATACAGACCAGTTCCATGGGTCCACTACTTTCCATTTGACCCAATGAGGCAGCTCTAGTCAGCAGAGTCTTACTCTGAATGCAACGAAGACATGTACGACAATAATCCTCAACATCTTGCTTCATGCATGGCCAATAGAACCTGTCTAATGGAAGAAAGACATGTACGACAGTAATCCTCAACATCTTGCTTCATGCATGGCCAGTAGAACCTGTCTAATGGAACAAAGACATGTACGACAATAATACTCAACATCTTGCTTCATGCATGGCCAGTAGAACCTGTCTAATGAAACAAAGACATGTACCACAGTAATCCTCAACATCTTGCTTCATGCATGGCCAGTAGGACCTGTCTCGTACCAGACCCATAGTTCTGTCATAACCAAGATGACCATGCTCATCATGCTATGACCAGAGTAGTACTTCTCTATACTTCTGAGGAAGCAACAATTGCCATTTTTCACTGTCGAGTGCACTTGGAGATCTCCTGTACACTAGGCCATTCTGTATCTGGAGTCTGTCCCATTCTTCGGCCAAAAGTCTTGCCAGAGGATGAATATCCATGTGAAGCATATTAACTTGTTTCTTTTGTAAAGCAGCTACCACCAGCTGACCTAAGGGGAATACTCTTTGTTCTCTTCTGAGGTCACTGTTACTCAAAGCTGGTAACAATGAAGCCTGTAAAGTGACCAGATTACAGTAATTTTGGGGTATGCTTGCTGCAGACAGACCCAACTTCTGGGCCCAACATTCCGTGTGTTGATAGCAGGTTGCAATCTGACACACAGCTCTCACCCCTGGCGCTGGAATTTCCACCCACTGTCTTCTGGACAGACCATCAGCATTTCCATTTTTGTGTCCTGGGCGATATTTCAAACTGAAATTATAGTTGCATAGAGCTGCCATTCAGCTGTGGCCAGTAGCATCTAGCTTTGCAGTGGTCCGAATGTATGTCAGAGGATTGTTGTCAGTCTGCACTTCAAATTCAGCCCCATAGAGATAGTCATGCAGCTTGTCCACTACTAACCACTTTAAGGCAAGGAATTCCAACTTGTGTGCAGGGTAGTGTTTTCTTTCTGTGGGGGATAAACTCCAACTGATAAAAGCCACAGGTCTCAGCTTTTTGTCATACTCCTGGTAAAGGACTCCTCCTAAACCATCCCTGCTAGCATCTACATGTAAAGTGTATATCTTTGTTGAGTCAGCATATGTCAGCACAGGGGCATGTGTGAGGCAATACTTAAGCTGTTCAAATGACTCTTCACAATTAGGAGCCCAAGGACTCTTGATGAGTTCTTTAGAGCCTCTCGGTCCCTTAGGTTTTTTTCACAAGGATATCTTCATCTGTTTCATCTGATTTTTCATCATTTCGGAGCAAATGGTTGAGGGGTCTTGCTATCTTTGAAAATACTTTCACAAACCTTCTATAGTAACTGCAGAACCCCAGGAAAGATCACAGCTCTGTGAGAGTTTTGGGTCTGGGTCAAGATGTCACTGCTTCAACTTTGCTGGGATCTGTGGATATTCCATTTGCAGACACTACATGTCCCACATATATCACTGAAGGTTGGAAGAACTTGAATTTGTCCAATGACAACTTCAGGCCTTCCTTCTCAATCCTGTCCAATACCTTCATCAGTCTTTCTTCGTACTCCTCTAGGGTCCTCCCAAAGACAATAATGTCATCTAGGTAGACTAAGACTTCCAGGAGATACATATCTCCAACTGTTCTTTCCATGATTCTCTGGAAAGTTGCAGGTGCATTTGATAAACCTTGAGGTAGGCGATCAAACTAAAAAAAAATCATAAAGGGGCGATGAAGGCAGTCTTCTCTTAATCTTCTGGATGCATAGGGATTTGATAGTATCCACTCCTTATGTCTAGCAGACTGAACCACTTACTGCCCACCAGGCAATTTAGAGCATCTTCAATCTGGGGGGTTGTGTACTGGTTTGGAATGGTTCACTGGTTTAGAGTATGATAGTTAACACACATTTGAACTGACCCATTCTTTTTCCTGACAATGACAATGGGAGGGGCATATGGACTTCTTGACTCTCAAATTAACCCTGCAGATTTTAGTTCTTCCAAATGTTTTCTTAAGTCCTCCAAATCTCCTGGAGCTACTCTTCTGGAACGCTCCTTGAAAGGCCGGTCCTCTTTTACTCTTATTCACTTTTTGCTCAGCCCGCATCTAGTTCACTAGTAGAAAAACAAATTTTCTTTTACATTAATAGCTCTTCAACTCTGGTTAGCCACTCAGGGGGCAAAAGACCACCTCCTACCTCAATATCTTCCAGCTTCAACTTGTTGGCTCTGCTCTCATTCCTATTCAACACAGAAGCAGGTAAGGGAGTGCAGCATAAACATTTCCCAAATGCACTTGTGAACGCAGGACAATGGGAGCACTTCCTTTATTCTTTAACCCCACAGGCAAAGTATCATAAGGATGCTTTAACTTGTCCACAGGCCAAACATCTGGGACTGGTTCCAGCCTCAGTGGCAAGTCACTTTCTGGATCTATTTCCATCATGAGATGAGAGGAAACGGTTTGTCCACACATCCTCACTTTGGCTTTCAAGCAGGTGATCTGACCAGGATGAATTATATGATGTTTCCAAGACAGGGTCCACACATGACCAATTTCATCTTCCTTACTATCCTTCTCCCTTTGAAGGGAACAGAAAACTGATCTCAAGAGAGGATGTAATGTTGGGTGTTCCTGGGTCAACTGAGGCATTAGCATTCTTCTGACAAGGTCAGTATTTGTCCCCACTAAAATAGATGCTGAATCCTTTCCTTTTGGCCTGGGGCACACAACAGCGAGTGTTTTAAAAACTGCTGTTGACCTAACAACTGAAGTGGAAAATTCTAACTTGAGTGAGACATAACCATTATAAGGGAACTTCGTGTCACTTAGTCCCCAGATCTCCAAATCTTCTAAATTTTCAAGTGGCAAATGCTTTAATTATTTTTGGTAGAAGTCTCTGTACAGAATGGTGATTTGTGCACCAGTATCCAACAGTGCCTTACTATACACTCCTTCTATTTTTACTGATACGACAATGGACGGTCCTAGTAGTTTCTGTTTTCGGTGCTGTTCAGCTGTACGGCAGTCAGCATGTGGTTGAGGTACCACCAGTTGACCTCACCATTTTAACGGATAAGACTTTTGCTTAGTAATGCTTTGTGGTCTCAGATGCTGAGATTGTGGCTGAGATGGCTTTCCAATTTGGTTGCTCACCTCAGATGAGCTAGAAGTGTGCATAGTAGGTAGTTTCTCTCCCCTATTACAAGGGTTTGTGTGGAAAGAAGATTCAGGATGCTGTCTCTTGATGTTAGATTTTATGGAGCTCTTTGTAACTGGGCACTCAGCTAGCTCCTTTACTCAGGCCCTTTGAAGTTTCCCAACATTGCACTAGCCAATAATAGTTCATTCACTTTTTTCAAGTTCTCTGCATTAGGACACTGTCGCTTTATATGCCCTGCATCCCTACAGCGAAAACAAAATCCAGTAGGAACTCTGAACATTGGATGATTCTGTTCTTTCCTGAGTCCTTTTGTGGGGGTTCCAGCTGATGTATTCCTCCCTTCAGCTAAAGTTACCATGGCTTTCTGCAATTCTGCAACTGTCTTGGTGACTTGAGCTATGGCAGCAGTCAGGGAAGACACCTGCATCTGCAACTGTGACACCTCTACATTGCGGACACTCTGGGCCATGACTCCTGTTTGAGTAGTGAGCACGGCTATAGGCTCCTGCTGGTGTTCACTCACTGTTTTAGTTGCTGTTGAACACTGAGATTTGGCTTCCAACAGGGCTTCCTCTTCACTCACCTCTTTAACCAACTGAGAATAAGTCAGAGTCTCTTCCCTATTTCTCATCCTCATTTTCCACACAATGGGGTTCATAGCTTGAGCTCCCTGTAAAATTTGTCTGATCTGTACTTGGTCAGCTACTTTCAGATCCACCCATTTTTTAGGATGATCTGGTAGAGCATTTTATCTAATCACATAATGTAATCAGATTTCTCACCAACTTCTTGGTATGTATGTTTAAACTGATACAGTAGGTCAACAGCCCTCTCGGTCCTTCCAAACACATCCTGCAGTACTCCTAAATAGTCCTTGGCCATGCAATCTTGCTTACCCTTCCTTAGGTTGCATATGGTATCTGCAGCTAATCCCTTTAGACTTTCAGCTATCCGCTGCTTCTTTTGAGATTCTGGGATATCCCACTCCTCTAGGGCTTGTGAGGCCTGATCCAGCCAGGATTCAAAATCTTCCTCTCCCTGAGGTGTGGGTTGTTTGCCAGAAAAGAAACGCAATTTGTTCATAGGTTCATAGGTTCATAGATTCATACTAGGCTATCTGCCCTAGGGCATTTATAAGCCTAGCCAGAGTGTGTATGGCTTTCGTCACCCATTTTAAATTAATTTTGCTATGCCCTTTTTCGAGGTTAGTATACTGTACCTCTGTCTAACAGTGACACAGAAGTGATACCTGGGGTAAACCTACGATCTCCCATCCACTCATCAAGATTCCTCTTGAAGAGAGTCAATGAGGGACTCTGCCTAACCTGGACTGGTATTTTATTCCAGAGTGAAGGGAGCCTCTGGGTTATGAATCTGTCCCTCCAGCATGTCCTATTTATTTCAGTGCTGACGTTTAAGTTCCTCGAGTGTGTAGCTCAATGGGATTTGGATTTTCTGAGGTGCAGCATGTCCATTAATTCCGGGTTGGACATGGCTTTATACGTCAGGCACAGATCGCCTCTGAGCAGGTGGTATGCCACTGAGTAGAGCTGGAGTTTCTTTAACCGGGCAGCATACGGCATCTGTTTGAGCCCCTTGATCCTCTTGGTGAGGTACTTTTGGGGTCTTTCCAGTTGCTGCAGGTGTCTGGTAAGGTACATCCCAAAAGGGGCATTGTACTCAATTATGGGCCTGATGAGGGATGAGTAAAGAGGCACGATGACCTCCCCTGATCTAGATGTGAATCCCTTCATGATTAGGTGGGCTATATAAAATGTTTTTCTAACCACTTTGGCCATGTGGTTGTCAAATGAGAGATTGCTATCAACTTGGGTCCCCAGGTCCCTAATTACTTCTTCTGTACTTAATGGATTACCACCTATGTGGTAATTTGTGGGCACTTTGTTTTTGCCAAAGGGATGACTATACACTTTTGGCGTTTAGCTTGAGGCCATGGCTCTGGCACCAGTTGTCTGTTTCTATGAGGCCCTTTTGGAGGATGCTTGTGTCGGCTGGAGAGTCTATTATGGCGCCCAGTTTGCAGTCATCTGCGAACTTGGTCAGCCACAGTCCTTCCATGTTGGCCTGTACCTCCGAGAAATATATACCGAACAAGAGAGGTCCCAAGACTGAGCCTTGTGGGATGCCACTTGTAACTGGTTTGGAGTCTGACATGGCTCCAGCTATTCTAACCATGTGGGTTCTGTCCTTGAGCCAGTTTGCAACCCATCTAGTGACATAGGGGTTTATATTTAAGCTGGTGAGCTTATCTATAATTCCCGAGTGGGGTATCATATCAAAGGCTTTTGCGAGGTCCAGGTAGGCTGTGTGGACCACCTTCTCCTTGTCAATGGCCTTGGTGACTGTTTCAAAGAAATCAACCAGGTTTAAGAGGCAGGATCTGCCCTTAACAAAGCTGAACTGGGTAGGATCCAGTGTCTGTAGGTCCCCAGTATCTTTATTTATAAGGTCCATGATGATCCTTTCCATAGCTTTGCAGACCAAGCTAGTGAGACTTATGGGAAGATAGTTTCCAGGATCCTTTGAGGCACCACCTTTGTGGAGAGGGACCACTGTTGCTGTACTCCACTCTTTGGGTACATATCCTGTAGTAAGGCTGAGATTGAACAGTAGTTTTAGGTTTGGGTTTAGCTCTTCTTGGAGTTCATGTAGGATGCAGCCCGGGCCACCATCTGGTCCCATTGATGCTGTGTTTCTTGCTTTGGAGAGGGCAGCTCTTACCTGAGCATCTGAGATGTCAGGGGGGCAGCACTCTGCTGGGATAGATATTAACCCTTTTGGTGGTGAGGGGGGAGAAGTTTGCACTGAACCTGTCAGCTAGGATGTTGGCAATGTCTGTGGGTTTGGTGTATTTTTTGTCATTTTGGACTAATTCTGAGCATATCTGGGAATTCCCACCCAGGTTCCTAACATAACTAAAGAAAGCCTTGTGATTATCCTTAGTGTCCTGTGCAATTTTTCTCTTGAAGCTGGCCTTAGACAATTTTATGAGTGCCCGTAGTTTTTTGCTAATACTGATCAGAGATGCCTTCCCTTTTTGGGATTGTGCTCTGTCATGTAGTAGCTTTCTCCTTCTATTGTATAGTTTGTTTATGGCTGGGGTGCACCAGACAGGACGTCTGCCTTTGGAGGATTGGGTCTTGGTTTTATTTGGGATTGCATGAACCATGCATTCCTGAAGGTGTTCATAGAATGCGTTTATAAAGGATTTTGTGGTCTGGGCAGATATCCACAGGCCGGGGCTTTGAAGGATTCCACCTCGGTTTTGAGGAGTGTGAAATTTGCTTTAGAGAAGTTTTTCACTGTGGTTTTCTGGGCATGGGGTGGGGTCGGGATGTGAATATCCAGTGAGATTAGTTTATGGTCTGATCTTACCAGTGAGGGATACACTTCTGGTCTGGAGCATAGAGTCCCCATGTTGGTGATGATCAGGTCCAGTATGTTTTCCCCTCTTGTGGGAGTGGTAACAAGTTGTTCCATAGCATTTGAGTTTATAAATTCTAGGAACCTTTGGGCTAGGGTGTTGGAGCTAGAGTAATGCTCCCAGTCTATGGTTGGGTAGTTGAAGTCACCCAATATAATGGTGTTTGGAGAGGCCTTCATATTTTCCAGTGTTTTCAGGAAGGCCGAGTGGGGTTCCTGGGTTTGGGAGGGTGGTCTGTAGTAGGCTATAAACTGGAAGGCAGTTCTACCCACTGTTAGTTGCACGTGGATAGTCTCTGATGCTTCGTGCTGTGCCACCAACCTAGAGGTGTGGGTATCTTTGACGAATATTGATACTCCCCCTCCTTTTGTGGTTCAGTCCAAGTTTTGGGGCCGAAAAGCATGGTATGAGGTATAACCTGGTAGTGCTGGGGTGCTCTCGAGAGCCTTGAACCAGGTTTCTGTTACTGCACAGATATCGATGTTCTCCATGCTAAGGAGAGTTTCGAGTGCATGCATCTTGAGGTTTAGACTTCTGGCGTTGAGTAGCTTTACTCTTAGTTTCTTATCCCTTGTGATACCTATGGAGGTGGGTTTGTCCTTTGAGCCTTGCCTAAAAAAGGCACTATGGGGGTAGCAAGAGCCTTTGCCAATATCCGAAAGCCCGGGGGTGACAGGTGCAAGCCGCCCCTAGCGAAGCATCGTGGCTTGTCGAGCATGTCATCCCAGGCTAACAGGCATTGGATCCCCTTTGAATGACACCAATACTTAAGCCAATTGTTGAAATTGATAATCTTGTCTTCATACTGTGGCATCATTCTTGGTGAGGGTAAGATGCTACTCAAGGTCAGGGTCATACCGGCCTGGGCTACATGCTCAGAGAGCTCCTCTATGTCTCTTTTCATGTAGTCCAGGGAGGTACATCTCAGGTCATTCACACCAGCATGGACAATGCCTGAGTCATATTTGTACTTGCCTTGGAGTGACCTGAGTGCTTGTGTTATGTGGCGGATCCTAGCACCCGATAGGCAGCTCACCGTGACCTTCTCTTTGTTCAGCCTGGTGAGCGGGACGTCAGTGTGCCTGAAGATAGAGTCACCTATTACAAGTGTATCAGGTGTGTTGTTTAGCCTTAAGGGCTGTGACTGTTCAGCACACTGGCTTTGTGAGCTATGTGTTGCACGTGTTTTGTTTTGGGATAGCGGTTGCTTGGGTGTCTGCTTTGGAGGTCTTTGCTGCTTAGGCATATTTTTATTTAGAGCCTCCAAGTATGTTTTTGTGTGTTTATGTGTTTTGTTTGCTGTTGTGGTAGGTCTATGGGAGACTGGAATTGTAGTGAGTGTGGTTTCCTTCTCCTCCTGACTGGTAACGCCAGTACTGAGTTGAGAGAGCTTAGCCTCCAGTTTGGCTATATGGTTGGATCTCTCACATGGGTTGGAATTTGTTGGGAGGAGGAGAGGGTTGTCTGTGTACATTAGGCAGTTGTAACATTGCCTCAAGATTCCCAGGTTCACCAGCTGGACCGGAGAGGAGATTGACAACTGACCTTTGGACATGCTAGAATAGTAGTGGGAATTCCTTTATAATTAAAAAAAAGGGCCAATGGGGAACAAGTTACTCAAGGGGAGTTTGTGAGGGTGTAGTGCTTTTAATTTTTTAGTGCTGACTTATATAATTGCTTTAGTGAGCAAGTGCTAGGCTTTAGCGTAGGAATAGGGTGTTTATTATGAGAACTAGATCAGTTCCAAGGCTCAAACCCAAATAAGTGGCGCAGCTCGATGCCGCGCTATGCACAAAATCATGCAAAGCCACGCTACAGCGGGTTTTATACAGGTGGACTTGAAAGAGCTAGAAATTGGCCCAAAACAGCCAACAGACTACCAGATTCCTGTGCTGGGAACACTCCTCCAGGGACAGATAGGCTGCTCTAAGCTCCCCACTGCCACTGGTGAACAAAGAAGCCTCCCTCTATCCAAGAAAGGAAATGGCAACACAGGAACGTTCCAAAAGTCCAGAATACAGCAAAGCCTGTATTTGAACTACTCTAGGTCAGGAAAGATGGGAAACAAGGATAACTTTTTTTTTTTTCTTTTTTGCAACAAACAGCAGGAAAATGCAATAAATATTTAACACATGCTAGCGCACTTGAGTGTTTAGCCTCAACAGGTAAATGCAACAAACAGGACAAACTTTAAAAGTGCAGGTGCAAAAACAACTGTAAACAGTTTAAAACAGTTCAAGAAGCAGAAATACTTGCAGTTTAGCTAGATCGGACAGTCGCCCAGATAGTAGCAGGAAAAAAAAACACTTTTATCAGGTTAGCAATCGCTCTTTTGGCCTCTCTGCTGCTAGCAACACTCTGCCGGACCAAAAGGAGCTTGGCTGAGTAGTAACAAGCACAAAAACCTCGCCAAAGTGGGTTTTATACAGGGGGACTTGAAAGAGCTAGAAATTGGCCCAAAATGGCCAATAGACTACCAGATTCTTGTGCTAGGAACACTCCTCCAGGGATAGATAGGCTGCTCTAAGTTCCCCACTGCCAGTGGTGAACAAAGAAACCTCCCTCTATCCAAGAAAGGAAATGGGCAACACAGGAACTTTCCAAAAGTCCAGAATACAGCAAAGCCTGTATTTGTACTACTCTAGGTCGGGAAAGATGGGAAACAAGGATACTTTTTTTTTTTTTTCTTTTTTTCAACAAATAGCAGGAAAATGCAGTAAATATGTAACACAGACTAGCACACTTGAGTGTGTAGCCTCAACAGGTAAATGCAACAAACAGGACAAACTTTAAAAGTGCAGGTGCAAAAACAACTTTAAACAGTTTAAAACAGTTCAAGAAGCAGAAATATTTTCAGTTTAGCTAGATCGGACACTCGCCCAGGTAGTAGCAGGAAAAAACACTTTTATCAGGTTAGCAGTCACTCTTTTAGCCTCTCTGCTGCTAGCACTACTCTGCAGGACCACGAGGAGCTTGGCTGAGTAGTAACAAGCGCAAAAACCTCGCCAAAGCGGGTTTTATACAGGGGGATTTGAAAGAGCTAGAAATTGGCCCAAAATGGCCAATAGACTACCAGATTCTTGTGCTGGGAACACTCCTCCAGGGATAGATAGGCTGCTCTAACCTCCCCACTGCCACTGGTGAACAAAGAAGCCTCCCTTAATCCAAGAAAGGAAATGGCAACACAGGAACTTTCCAAAAGTCTAGAATACAGCAAAGCCTGTATTTGGACTACTCTAGGTTAGGAAAGACGGGAAACAAGGATAATTTTTTTGTTTTTGTTTTTCTTTTTTTCAACAAATAACAGGAAAATGCAGTAAATATGTGACACAGGCTAGCATACTTGAGTGTGTAGCCTCAACAGGTAAATGCAAAAAACAGGACAAACTTTAAATTACAAGTGCAAAAGCGCGCTAAAGCTGGCTTTAAAGCAGGAGGTTAGAAAGAGATAGGAAATGGCCCAAAACGGCTCATAAGCTACAGGTCACTGGGCTGGAACCACTCCTCAAGGGACAGATAGGCTGCTCAGAGCTCCCCACTCTCACTGGTGAACAAAGAAGCTTCCTCCTATCCAAATAAGGATATGGACAACACAGGAACTATGACACAGCCCAGAGATCAGCAATTAATGAAGACTGGACTATTCTAGTTCAGTAAAGGCAGGAAACAAGGATATTTTTTTTTTTTTTTTTTTTTTTTTACAAAGTAGCAGAAATTAGGTACAGAAACACAGTAAATGCTTTAATTCGGCTAGCACACTTGAGTGTGTAGCCTACCAATTAAACTAAGCAAAAACAAACTTTAAAAGTGCAAAAAAAACCTCAGAAATACAGGCAGGAATGCGATAAAACAACTTTACAGAGCTTATTTAGTAAAAGAAACAGAAAAGTCTATATATACAGAAAAGCAGCTAAAACACACAAACACTTCAGATGCAGTGCAACCTAGAGCACTTGAGTTGTAGCAATATTAAGGCTATTACAGTTATAATAAATGCTCTGAAATATATTGTATATTTCCAAAATGTTTGAGAAGCACAGTCAGAACACAAGGAGGTTCAGGCGAAAAAAAAAAAGTTTTGTTTTACTTTTTGAAAGGGAAAAAGGAGGAACAGAAGGCCTTATCAAATGTTCTCTCTGTATTAGGCAGAATGAGCTAATGACACTAGACTGGGAGGAGTGTCACAGTAGGGGCGGGCAACTGCAAAGCCACCAAGTATAAGAGCAAGACACCAACAGGGAGGGAGGCTGGGACAAAATAGCCTACAGACAGCAAGCACTAGAGACACAAATGAAAGTTTTTAAACAGATAAGGATTTGTAAAAATACAGAATAGACAAAGTGCTATATATATATTAAATTTTAAAAACAGTAATCTGTAAAAATAATAAAAAAAAAATCAAGATACTTATATTTTCAGCTCAGTTGCGGTCAACAGCTTATCCATTCTGCACCCAGTGAATGAATGTGTAGGCTTTAAGCATTTTTCTACAATACTTCCCAAAGCATTCAAAACTACAGGCCCTATAGTATTTATGGGCGGTGAAGCTGTAGCTTCTGGTGTAAGGTTCTGACCTACTTGGATAGCTTCCACAGGTATTTTTTCTGTTGCTGAAGTAATGCACTTCTCAGGGATTACCACATGGACTGCACTCTCACCGGAAATGTGTACACTCGAAGGTATGTGCTCATACACTAAAGGACTTTTCCATTCTAATAAGGCCAATGTGTTCTGCTCAGTAGGGTCCATAGTGCTGTCTAATAAAAATCCATGCCCTACAACTGGTAAGGATCCTGTGACTTGATATATTTGCATATCAGTCCATGTGACCCCTGGCAACACCAGAACTAAGCAGTGCTCTGAAAGATCATTCTGCTGTTTGCATCACTTAGTGGCTACGTCTGGGTTCATGTTTCTGTGGGATTTGCTTTCCACACGTACAGGGGAATAGGGTGGAGTCCAAGGCAGTACAGGCAATCCCCCCAAATATAGCACACCTGCAGGTGTAGCTGAAATAATATGGGTTCCTTCCTTCCTGACTCTGGTGACACCCCTATTAGGCCCAACACACCAAGGTGGCAAGGATGACAGATTTTATTCTAGGTGACACATCTAGTTTAAAAGGCAATAGCACATCCACAAACAAATTATTTCAACAGTGCACCAGTTAGCAATAAGGCAAGGTGAGATATGCATGCAATGAAACCATACATCCACCCTCTTCCCCAGAACTCAATAGAAAAAGGTCTTGACATTCAAACATGCACAAAGAAGGCAATATCAATGAGCAGTATATTATAAGCTTTATAATGCAGCAATACAAACACGGGAGAAAAATGCAATGTCATTAGGCAATAAAAGAGTTATAATACAGCAATACAGATATGAGAAAATGCAATGTCATTGAGCAGCAAATTTCTTGAAGGCAACAGTACTAACATGAGCAAAATGCAGTGTCATTTAACAACAAAGATTTATAATACAACAATACAAATGTGAGAAAATGCAATGTCATTGAGCAGTACTAATACCCTTAACCCCCTTGATCATTTCATAGATAAACTTACTAAGCTGGGCATAAATCCCTACATCACTCGATGGGTTGCCAACTGGCTTACTGACAGAACCCAGACTGTAAAAGTAGCTGACTCCAAATCCAGCTCCAGACAAGTGACAAGTGGAGTACGTCAGGGTTCAGTCCTGTGACGGCTCTTGTTTGGCATCTACTTCTCCGAAGTACAGGCCAAAATTAAGGGTCTCTGGCTAACAAAGTTTGCAGATGATTGCAAACTGGGAGCCATTATTGAATCCCCAAATGATGTGGATATTCTACAAAAGGGCCTTACAGAAACAGATGCTTGGTGCCAAAGCCATGGGCTCAAGCTTAATGACAAGAAATGTATATGTATCCCCTTTTGGAAAAAACATGTACCCATGAATTATCACATAGGTGGCAGTACACTAAACACTGAAAGTGTGATGACAGACTTAGAGACACAGATGGACAGTGGTCTCACCTTCAATAACCACTTTGCCACAACAGTCAGGAAATCCTTCTATGTGGCATACCTCATTACTAAGGACTTTTCATCCAGAAAAAAGGAGGTCGTTGTCCCACTGTACTCATCCCTCATTAGACCCATTATAGAGTATAATGCCCCATTTGGTATATACCTCACAAGACATCTGCAACAGTTGGAAAGGCCGCAGAAGTACCTAACTAAAAGAATCATAGTACTAAAGCAGATGCCATATGCTGACCGTCTAAAAAAACTCCAGCTATACTCTGTGGCATATCGTCTACTCAGAGGCAATCTCTACTTAGCATACAAGGACATGTCAAACCCTGAGCTGTTGGACATGCTCCACTTAAAGAAATCCCAATCCCACAGAGCCACATGCTCCAGGGATCTAAACCTTGTCATCACAATAAACAAAACATGCTGGAGGGATAGGTTCCTGACACAGAGACTCCCCATACTCTGGCATAGACTTCCCATACATGTCATACAGAGCGCCTCTTTGGCCCTCTTCAAAAAGAACCTTGACGATTGGATGGGAGATAGGAAATTCACCCCGGGGATCATGTCAGCCACCCTGCTAGACAGGGTTCCAGGGAAGTAAATACTTTGGGAAGAAATATCCAGGGAATTGTTATGGCTAGGCTTGTATAGGCCCTAGGGCTGATAGCCTAGTACCAACCTATGAACCTGTAAAAAAAACAACTATGAAACACTCTATTATACCCTGTTCACTGGCCAGTGACTACTTACAGTCTTGCTACCGGCATGATGGGACCCAAGTTGTAGCTCATATGGATCCCAGTTATTTGTAACCCACAAAGCATTTGGGGGGGGGGAATCCACAATCTTATAAAAATGTGAAATGACGGCCAAAGCCTCTTACCACTCTGTCCAGAATATCCTACTGACCAAGCACCGTTTTTCCTCTGATGAGAAAAGAAGATGAATCACCTGCCAGATCTCTGGTAATCATCTATGGCTTCTCTGTACTAGGACCAAAGGAACTCCTTTCTTGCTGAATCATATGCAGGTGTGGAACTACTGGTTTCAGAATTCTCTCCTGATTTCACAAAATGCCATCATCCAGGATTTCAGCAAAAGACAGACACAGTCTGCTACTTTACTTCCCTGTCCCCAAAACACTAGAAAAGAAAATCCAGTCATGCTGCAAGGCCCTTTTTCCCTTCAGCTCCCTGTTTCAATCTTCTCTCCTTTAGCTAGTGTTCCAGTCTCCTCTTTCACTTTCGAAATTGTCTTTTATATTTCTGAAAAGAGGTCCACCTTGTGGTGTAATGAAAAACTACAGTCTATTACTTCTACAATGAAATACAGTGGGAGCTACATTAAAAACAATCTTTTTTGCTGGTATGTTTACTAAAGTGGAGGAAGTTTTCTCTGGCTCACTATACAAGCAGAGAAAAGCCCTGTTAAACACAATAAATAAAGTCAAAAGTGTGACAATAGCTGCCTGGATAGGCTATCCCACCATATTTCCTGAGTGAGGTGCTCCTTCATCTTGTAAAAATATCCCCACAGAGAGATGATACCCTTTTACAGCATCTTGTGATTGGAAATCTTAAAATCTACATTAAGGTACTGGACTGCTGGTCACACAGTTCCTAATTAAAAGCCTGCTGTTTACCCTTCAGGACTGCTTTTGCTGGTATGTTGTTCCTCTCTTGTTTGTTAATTATTAAGCTTAGCAATGCATTAGACCCTGAGTTCCTTCTTTCCTCCCATTCATTGTTCACCCTTACTCTGGAGTGCTGCCCCTTACAGACGTATTACCTCTAACATCTGCTCTACTTGTGCTTCTCTACTGCTTGCAGATCTACAGACTTTGTTTTAGGTGTCATTTCTGGTCCCTACTCACCCTCTGTATTACACAGATCTTCCAATGATTTCAACCATATTATTATAGTAAAAAGGTCTTTGATTGTTAAATAATAATCTTTGGAAATCTTTTCTTTTACCTTGCAAGGGGTTTGTATTCTACTGTTGATGTGCAGACTGACTGTCTCCTGCTGGCACGAGAGGTGCAATACCATTGCTTGAAGCACCCATCACAGGCTTGATGTAGTCCCAACACCCCGTGTCCCATTCACTCACTTCTGTTGCAGTATGGACACTGCAGGAACCCCCCTGCCTTTGTCTTGCTCTGAAGCCTTGCCTGTTCACATCTTTTCACCCTTTTTCTACATTTTGAGTCCAGCTTTCCTGGAAGCAATTCATTGTTGCAGATGTTTTACACTGTACAGGGCAGAATGTTGTTGAACCTTCCTGTTGATATATAACTCTTCTCTACTGGATATACTTGTCTAGCTAGGGGAAAGTTGTAATCATTTCTTTTAAATATTACAACAGTAGAATAATGCTCATTGTGCATTGGACTGTTGTGAGCTCGCCATGAAAACCGATTTCTTTGGATGCATGCTTGTATTCAAAACAAATGTTGTTTGCTTCTGTAGACCTGTCATTTAGCACTTATAATCTTTGTGCATTGTATAATAATAGTTTGCCTTTGCACTGCCACATTTTTTCAACATAAAACTTTATACTGAATTGTCATCCATGTTTAAAAAGATCTACTGTGCTTTTTTTTTGCCCTTCCACTGACTCCCCCTATTTTATTATCTTATGTTTCTGTCCAGTGTGTGGATTCCCTGAATGAGCTGCTCCCTCATCATCATCAACCCCCTCTTTCTCATTTTCTACACAGTGTCGGGTGTTGCATCATCTGTTACCATCTCTGTCAATTCAGTGCCACTGTCCTACTTTCTTTGATGGCCATGCAGCACTGTTGCAGGTCTTTCCTCAGATAATCCATACATCTCTCTGCAGGATGTCCTTATTTCCTCTTGCGATCATCCTGTTTCTCACAAATGTTCTTCACCAGATTACCCCTTGCTTTCCTGCCCATGTGCCTGAATCACAGTAATCTGTTCTCATTGACCTTTCCTGCATTTGGAATTACTTCATTGGTGCTTGGTATAATGTTTCAGGTGCTTACATCATACGCACACAGTACAAGGTCTGATCCCCACCGTGAGAAGAACGGAGTGCTCTGGAGTCATTAGCCTTGTACTGAACTATGAACCTATTTATGTTGTGGATTGGCATAATGGGTAAGGTGTTTGCATTGCAGACACAAGGTCCAGAGTTTGATTTCCACTGTGTGTCATTCTCTGTTCATTGGTTATGTGTGTGTAACAGTCTGAAGACTAATTGTCTAATATGTACCTATGTCATCCAGGTCTAATTGTAAGAATCCTTGAGCAGAATATTTAGCAGGTGGGTTTGACATAATGGTAAGGTTTTCACCTTATATACACAAAATACAGGGTTTGATTCTGACCTCAGATTTCAGACCAAACTTAAAATGGCCCTTCAGTTAGCCTAGTATTCACCTATAAACCTATTTGGCTTCTACTCTGATGTCCTCATTTCTTCATCTGTCCCACAATGTGCATCCCAACGCTCATCTCAGGCACTTCATCTCCATCACCTTTAACTTCCTCAACTGCTCTGCCATCATTGCCCACATTTCTGCACCATACAGCAGTACTGGTCATACCACTGGTTTGTACACCTAACTTTTCAGCTTCTTTGGCATTCTTCTGTCATATACTACCCCTGACACTCTATGTCAGTTTGATGTGGCCCCTCTATTTCTAGCATTGACTTCCTCATTCAGACTTCCCGTTCTCCTCAACCAATCCTCCCAGATACTTGAAACTATTAACTTATTCCACTATTTTCCTTCCATCTCAGTTTTTGGCTTCTTCTAATTTTCCACTTTTGCTGTCATGACAACTTACTTGTTTGTACTCAGTTTCATCCCATATGCCTTCAGTTTTGCACTCTATTCCCCTATCGGTTGCTGAAGTTCTTGTTCAGAGTCTGCTTGTAATGCTACATTATCTGCATACAGCAGCTTTGTAGATCTGTCCCCTCCAACCTGTTTGCTGTTGCAGTCCAACACCAATATGAACAGCAGTGGGCACAGAACAGAACCCTGATACACACCCACTCCTACTGGGAGCCTGTGTGGGAGTCTGTATACTGTTCATACTTTTCTCATTAGGTCCTTGTGCATAGCCTGCCCTAATTCTACCTATGTTTCAAGGACTTCAAACCATCAGCTTTCTTTGCACCTTGTCATATACTGTCTCCCAGTCTAGAAATGCCAGTGGACTCTTCTCGACTATCAGTCTAACTGCAAACATCAGGTTGCTCTACATCCTGATCTGAATCTGAGCTGCTCACCTCCCATCTAACTTTCTACTACTCTGTGCATTTGTTTATCAATCACCCTGCCCACTTTCATGTAGTATGATAGGAGTTGGGTACTCTATACTGTCTGCAGTTGTAAACATCCCTTTTGTTCTTTTACACTGGCACCAGAATGCTTATTCTTCAGTTATCTGGAATATACTTTTCTCTCCATACTTCTATGACTACCGCATGAGCCATTTCTCCCATAATTCACCCAACACCTTGACCATATTCGCTTTGACCTCATCTGAGCCTGCTGCTTTCCTTATCTTCATTTTCCTTAGTGCTGTTCGTACTTCTTCTGGGGTAGACTCCTCTTCTTCTCTCCATGTAGGCTGAGCCTGGGGCAGCCAACCTTCTGTGGGGTTGTCTTAATTCAGAAGCTGCTAGAAGTACTCCTTCCATCTGCCTTTGATCTCCTGTGGAATGGTGAGCAGGTTGGTGGTGGCATCCCTTATGAAAGATGTTTGAAGACAGTCTTCTAATCTTTCTGACTTTGCATTGCAACCTGATAGAGTTTCTTTCATTTTTTAATAGGAATATCTTTATTCTTAATCCTTCAACATAACATCAACTTTCATATACCTCATGCATGATTTATGGGTAGTATCTACCAAGACAGCTGTCCACTTAATAATAATCACCACATTACCGCCCCCTTACATTATACATATAGACCAGCTCAAAATCAGGGTTTACAGTTTACCAAATACTTATTAAACTACTGTATCATTCTTATCCTTATCTTCTTTATGCTTTTATCATTATTATATTTAATCTGATCATGATAATCTGAAATCTCTTTGGTGTTAGCTTTCCACCTCATCTTACAATTATGGAAATATGAAGTCCTTGAATAGGGTACCTGTTCTACTTAATACTAATTCCCTTCCGTACATAACAAAATCACAGTCATCCTTTATTATCCTATCTCATCCCTTTGCTGTTGACTATGCCCACACCTATTCCTGAAACATTAAAATTTCTCTCTTTCCTTTTATTTCTTCACTAAAATTTCCCAAGCAACCCTCAGGCACTTGCCATCTCATACATAATTCAAAAATAACTGTTAAGTCTTTTTCAGAATTACTGTTGAGGGGAAATGCTAAAATATCTGCCATAGATATGAAAACACTGGCATAATACTCATTTTAATTACTTGAATTATTTGATCTAAATCCAGTTTTACAGCTTTCCAAGATGTTTCTTGTGACTTTACCTTCTCATAGGCCTTCTGGTATGTCATTTTTGCCTCCAACAGATTCTCCCTAACTACCTGCTTTATCTCTTTTTATCTCGGCCCATATTAGAACCAGCATAATTTGCTCCCCTGTCTTGCCATATTGCCTCTCTGTCTCAGACTTTTTATCTTTCTCTGCGTATATCAACCCTTTCCCATTTTTATGCTATTTCAACATATAATCTACCAGCTCGGATGCATATAGAACATCATAAAATTATGAATATCTAGCATTTATGCTATTCTTTATTTCTCTTTGGCAGAGAGACACATGGACTTGCATCTTATTGGTGCAGTGCCATACTAGAAGTCCCTGATAAAGTTTCTATGTGCCATCTGCTGAGTCACTTTCTAGAAAATGATAGAGTGCCTTTGATGCCTTGTTTTTTTTTTTTTTCCTATTAAAACCACTCTCTTGGCCTCATTTTTAGCCAACTAGTTTTCCTTTTAGCTTGATCAATCTATCCTGTCTCACATTTCTTCCTGCACTCCTTCTTTCTTTTATTAACTTCCTGGAATTCTGCATTCCGCCATCAACTTCCCCTATGCACCTTATTTCCATACCTGGCTCAGCTGTATATCTGTTTTATAGTCCTCACACATGCTGTTTTAAGAAACTGCCATCATAGCTCTCAACATCTTACTGCAAAAAATCTGGACAAAGTCAAAAATTGGGACAATTTTTAAATATTGCTCTTATAAACTTAGAAGGTTGAGAGAATAAAAGGTCTCCTGTTACCATACATTTTATGAAGGATATGAAGTCTGAAACTCAAATGCCTGTCATTATATAGTGAATTCAGTCCTCACTGATTTACAAGAAAAATATAGAAAATCCCCATTTTTATGAGAAACAGAGCAAAAATATGAAGCAAAAATATGGACATTCTGCAAAAATCTGGACAGCGATATAACTGCCATTCATTTCCAAGTCCGGCTATTTCCTGTTCTTCCTGAGGTGCTGGAACTCTGAGTGTTCCTTTGAACTCTTGAACTCTTTTGTGTTTTGCTCTAGTCAACTTCCAGGTCTTCAGACAAATCTCTTTTGTCCTTAGAGTCTTCTTTGATGACTGCAGCTGATTATGTCCTCCAGTGGTTTATTCTGCTCCCTTGGTCTTTTGCAAACAGACCCATTACCAATATAGAGCATCCTTTTTATATCATCCTAAATAGTAATAGAAAAATACAGCAAAGTGCTGTACTATTAGTTGCTCAGTTCCTGATATATTCAAAAGGATGCACTTTATTCTTCCAGACTACCATGGGATGTTAAACTAGCTGTGGTTCTGGTTTGTTTTTGTGATATGCTTCTGTTACAAAGCCAGCTAAATAATCTAGACAATATGAGAGTATTAGTGCCTCTCTAAGAGCAGCATGGCTGAATAGTTGGTCCACTTTCATGGCATCGAGTATGTATCATTGCTGATTGCAGATTTGATAAGGGAACAAAACTAAGTTATTCAGAGGGTAAACCAAGATGGGGGATGGTTTGTGGTAGCCGGCCTGCTTGGTCTTCTAAGAACATGTGGTGCTAAATGAGAAAGAAAGTTGTGGCATGGCCACTACATCCAGTGTCCCAACTACAATGAAATGTGTAAACGTGGTAGGTGGCATACATGCATACATTCATGTCATTGCAAAGTGCACAGAAGACAAGCTAGAGATGGCAAAGGTTCCACCATATATCCTGCCAACACCACTACAGTTTCTACTTGACCAATAAGAAGGAGACAGCTGAAATTTATACACAACAACTGGAAGAATAGAAGGAGCTTCCATGTACTTTTGCTAGGTAATCAGGCGAGGGCACATAAAATATCTTCCTAAATCAGATGAGAACTCAGCATGGGTTGTTAAGAAGGACATCTTCAGTGGTGGGAGACAACAGAAAACCTGAGAGTATGATTGGTTTAAATGTGCCTAAAAGATTGGCTTTTCCTGATTATCCTCAAACTGTTTTTTTTTTAATATAAATGCTGATTATCACAGTAAACAGCATTAACCAGCGTAAAAATGATATGGTGAGAGTATTTGGAGATAGGAATCCATTGTATAAACTACACCTTTGACTACAAAAGTCAGGAATAGAAAATTAAAATGAAAAAAAATATTTTGAAGTAAACTGCATCTGTGAAAACAGCATGACAATTAATGTCATTCAAAATAGATGAAAACATATTTTAAGTTAATGGGATACTGTTAGTTTACTAAATGATTTAAGCTAAAATAAAACATAGAATTTTGATCGTACAAATAATTATTACATAATCTCTGTAATGACAACCAAATTAGCTTATCTACAAGTTCATGCAAGATTAATAGCACACATCCAAGTTTAATGTAGCTTTCAAATTATTGGTGGGAAGGAGTTATTTGTGTTTTTTAGCAGTTTCCAGGATATTTTTCTCTTGCTCACTAAAAGTTTTGAGTGCCAAGTTCAAGTCATATTACATTTTAGAGGTAGCTGGCAGCCTTTACGTACAGCATACAACACTGGAAGATATATCTATTTGCTGAGAGATGAGCAATGCCTGCTTTAGGTCAGGAACAGTCAGTTACAATCTGGCCGTGACACCAGTATGTGTTCAGTGGTTTAACAGATAATAAGTCCTATCCATTGATTCATTCCTAAAGGCAAGAGAAGCTACACATAGCAGCACCAAGAAATAAATAAATCAATTGTCCCTGACAGTATAAAAATACAGTATCTGCTCCAGCTGCCAGCATGGATCCTTAGTACACAGACATGCCAGACAGGATGAGTCTGGAATCCAGTAAAAGCACTATATTGAAAAGCCACTTCCAAGTACCGTTTAAATCAGGAAGCTTTTGTTGCATCATTTAAGCTATTAAGTTACCATTCTAAGCTCTCTATTAACACACGCTGATGTTATTTTACCCTTTCCAAAACATTTAAAGGCCTAAAATAGAAGGCTGTTTGCTTGAGCCAGCACATAAGGAAAGTTATAACAGATGTAATTTGTTTAAGCATCTGTCGACATACTGCAGTTTAGTCAAATTCTTTTTGTCAGTCACAAGCTCATATTTACTGTTCTTCGTAAATATTAATTCGCCATTTGTGTAAGCAGCTATCAGTGTCTAAAGATATAACAGGCCTTTAGAGGACATTAGGTTTTCTTCAAAAGAAGCTGTATTAATGTATATGTAGTACTTAAGGAAATGTAGAGCAGTATTATAGAAAGGGACAACAGCACTGTACATCTGACCATAGCCTACGGCAGCAGAGACAGGGAGTTTAGAATGATCTGACTTCTAGCCATTTCACAGGGTACAGCATGTGCATGGGATACCTGCTTACCAATAAATGCACAGACAATGTATGTAACAAGTTTAGCAATATGTCTTTTCAAGCAACAGACAAGCAAATAATTGCTCCAGAGTAAAAATCAATTCATGGTGCATATACATTTAAATCCATTTTTTCTGTTGCTAAGTCAGATCAGGCAATCCTTCTTAAGTACCATGTGTTTGTTTGTCATCCATTGACCATATGTCCACCTATAAAGCCCACAAAACAAGGACCACAGAAGGAAGAAGATGGTATTCCTCAGACGTCTGTATAGACTTACAATGATCCATACATCAGAAAGTCAGCTAAGCCTCCACTTTGAGGGTCAAATTTCCATTGTCTCACTTACATCCTTAGTACGATAATGATAATAATTAGGAAACGGATAAAGAAAAGGACACTATAGTACGCTACAAGACAGCACTAAATATGATGTACTGAGCGGTACTGCAAAAATAATGCAGTTAATAGGCATAATCTATAAAGAAAGCAAAATTAATACACGTTCTGACTCTGGACAAAACTACATCTTCCAAGATGTTGCCAGGAAATGGAGCAAACCTTTGTTTCTCTCATAAGTTAAGATAAGATATAACTAGATAGGTGAGTGGCTACATATACTGTTAGACAACAACTAAACAAACGGTCAGACATATAGATAAGAAGTGATCACTGATAACTGGGTATGGCACAGTGTTTTGAATATTGGAATTCTAAACCATAACATTATTCCACAACAAAAACTACAGGTGTCATTAAAAATGATTTTTGACACATTTGTTGTAGAAGTAAAGTTCTGCACACTTCCCGGTGCATAATTCTTTGCCACTGCACCCAATAACTTTTTAGTATTACCATGTGATATGACAACTTGAATGTAAGAATACCTCTCAAGTTCAGAACACATGCTTTCAGAATTTTCTGTTGCAGAATAATGGCATTCAAGCAACTGAACAATCCCCATGAAATTAATAAAACAGGACACAGCAGTGGAAGGGAGGTTATGTAACTGTCTTGGATTTCGAGATAAGCAAAGTGGCTTCATGGAGCAAAAACAGCTATTCTCTAAAAACTGCTAAGCTGATATGTTGTATTGTGGAATACTTCCTGTTGTATGATTTTCTCATTGCTCCTATCTCAGTTCCAGAAGCTTTATGGCTGGGAAGAGTAGATGTTCATGTACCACTCCATGCAGGAGTGATGTGTTGGTACTTTAATCATTTTGTTTTTTAGGTTTTCCTACACCTCACTGCATTGACATTGGATGAAGTTCCATCTCATCAATTCAGCTCACCAATGTTGAACTCATCAATCACTGTTTTCCATGAAAAAAACACTATATGGTATGGTTTCTAAGTGTGCAGCGCAATGATACATTTATTTTCATAGATTTCCCTATTTTGTGTTTATTTATTTATTTATTTTTTTTAACCAGGTTGAATTCCTGATCAATTGTACTTGTTGAGTTTGCTCCTCCCTTTGTTGTAAATCAGCAATCCATAGTGGATTTTTTTTCTGGTGCTCTTTAAAAGCATACTTTCTTTATAAAAGAGCAAAGCAGTTTTATTCGCTGTGTGTTGCTGGTCATTCTTTCTTTGACATGCGACAGCTTAGCAGGGGAGCTCAGTTTGACATAGGCATATATTGTTAGACTGCAAGAGGAGAAAGCTCTGCTTTCGGTTATTTAGGAAATGTAGGAAAAGAACTGGTCCTAAGGCAGATTCTTGAGGAATGCCAACTGTAAAATTTCCTGTGTTAGAGAGAGAGAGAGAGAGATAGAGAGAGAGAGGAAGACAGTAACAGACAAAGAGAAACAGACAGAGTAGTCGGTACTTGCCAATGAATATCTGTTAGTAAAACATCTGTTAAACTATGAAATGATCCTAGAATCAAAGCAGAAAACATTTTCATTCTAAGAGCAGAAGGGGAAGACTGACTGATTCAAAGTCACATATTGTTTTATACTGAGCCATTAATGGTGCAAATGGCTGTCATGGTACTGAAAACACTGCAGTACCCATGTGGTGCATTGATAAGATGTCTGTATTCATTAAATAGACTGAAGGATCTGAGTGTAGCCCAATTTCTCAATAATAATCCTGGTAGACCATACATTAGTTATGGGCCACCATTCTTCTGGGGAAAAGGGACTGGTCACTTTGGTACAGGAAAAAATAAAATGGGTTGCTACCATTCCAGATAAGAGTGAACTGTTGAGTAGGAAAGCTAGGAGTTTTGATATGAAACAATCTGCCACATTCCATCCTTGGGCATCTTTTAGCAAAGATTGTCAGAAATAAAGCTACACTACAACTCTAACAGCAATGGTAATGCTTTGGGTGTCATCAAAGTCTGAATTGTTTAATGTAGCATACATCACTGACTTCATATTACAGCATGTGTGATGCAGATGCAAAATTTAATCAGATGTTAAACTGAGGCCCTATCTCTTGAGCTGGTGATAGCTCATGATGACGTAAAAGATCCCATGGCACCTATCAAAAAGAGTAAGGGCTTTATTTATTTACACATCTTATTCAACAACATTATTAATAACACAAACTTTTCGTAAAACATCTCAAATAATAGTATAAATCTATAAGATAGTATAAATCTATAAGAAGAAAAAAAGCAAACCATAGTCCCCTGGGTTCAGCAAGCTCTGCATGGAGTGCAGGAATAGTGCAAGAGCTGCTGCATACAATATGGCCGACGGGCGATCCAGGAAAGAGCTCCTGGGACATGCACTAGTGCTCCTACACTATTCCTGCACGGACACCGCTGCTATATGCTAATTACCTCATTTGCTGGTGAAAACCATCCAGGGAATTGTTATGGCTAGGCTTGTATATATGCCCTAGGGCCGATAGCCTAGTACCTACCTATGAACCTATGACCCTATAAATGAGGTGAATTAGAGATCCAGGAAGCAGTCAAGCATCTGTGCAGGAATAGTGTAACCTGCAGAAATGTACTTAGTTACTAACCGAATACATTTCTTCAAATTACAAAATGGAGGCATGACAGCTCGAAAGAAAGCATATATTCAATGTAGTAGGCATGCCAATGGCCAAATATATGGCTATTGGCATGAGAAATAGTTGAAAAATTATAAAAAAAAACTTTTATTTTTTTTGGCCGATTTCAGCCGTTTAAGTGTAGGGCAGCGGTGCACAAATGGGACTGGCCCAAAAACAAGAAAAAAGTTGGAAATAAGCTTTTAAACCCAAACCAGCATGTTGCCATAATAGTCAATGGCATGGATAAGACAACAATACCAGGGAATAGTGGTTACTAAGTGGGAAGGCTCAGTGTGAGTATGGTAACTATGAATTAGCATTCGGTTTTATGCAAATGAGGGGACTGATACTGAATCACAGATTTCCTCTCAGTGTTAGCTTGCACCCAACTGTGTAAGTGCAGCAACCCTATTGTATCAGATCATAAACTAATCTCACTGGAAATCCACATCCCGCCCCCACCCCAAACAAAAAAGACCACAGTGAAGAACTTCTCTAAAGCAAACTTCACACTACTCAAGACTGGTGTGGTATCCTTCAAGGCCCCCAAGCCAGTGGAAACCACAACCCAAGCTGCGGAAGCCCTTACAAATGCCTTCTACGAACACCTCCAGGACTGCATGGATCAGGCAATCCCTAATAAAACCAAGACTCTTTCCACCAAGGGCAAACGTCCATTCTGGTGGACCCCAGCCATAAACAAACTTTACAATAAGAGGAGAAAGCTGTTACATGATAGAGCAAAATCCATAAAAGAAGACACCCTTGATCATTATTAGTAAAAAATACGAGCACTCATAAAATCATCCAAGGCCAACTTTGAGAGAAAAATTGCCATAGATTCAAAAGACAATCATAAGGCCTTCTTCAGCTATGTTAGAAACCTGGGTGGAATCTCCCAGATATGCTCAAAATTAGTCCAAAATGATACAAAAATCACTGAACCCACAGACATTGCCAACATACTGGCAGACAGGTTCAGTGCAAACTTCACCCCCCTCTCCCCCCCCAAAGGAGAGATAACTATCCCAGCAGAGTGTAGCCTCCCCGACATCTCAAATGCGCCGGGAAAAGCTGCTCTCTCTAAAGCTAAAACACAGCATCAATGGGACGGATGGTGTCCCCGGCTGTGTGCTACGAACTCAATGAGGAACTAAACCCGCACATAAGGCAGCTGTTTAATCTTAGCCTTACCACAGGATACGTGCCCAAGGAGTGGTGTACGGCAACTGTGGTCCCACTCCACAAAGGCGGTGCCTCTACGGACCCTGGTAATTACCGCCCCATAAGCTTAACAAGCCTGGTCTGCAAAGCTATGGAGAGGATCATAATGGAACTCATAAACAAAGACATAGGGGACTTGCAGACATTGGACCTGACCCAGTTTGGCTTTGTCAAGGGCAGATCATGCCTTTTGAACTTGGTCGACTTCTTCAAAACAGTCACCAAGGCCATTGATGAGGGAAAGGCAGTCCATACAGCCTACCTTGACCTTGCAAAAGCTTTCGACACAATACCCCACTCAGGTATTATAGAGAAATTTACCAGCTTAAATGTATGTAAACCCATATGTCACAAGATGGGTTGCAAACTGGCTAAAGGACAGAACCCACAGGGTTAGAGTTGCTGGCACCATGTCAGACTCCAAGCCGGTCACAAGTGGTGTCCCACAGGGCTTAGTCCTTGGTCCCTGTTGTTCAGCATCTACTTCTCAGAAGTACAGGCAAACATAGGAGGACTATGGCTGACAAAGTTTGCAGATGACTGAAAACTGGGCGCCATAGTGGAAAGTACATCGGACACAGATATCCTTCAGAGGGGTCTCACGGAAACTGATAGCTGGTGCCAGAGCCATGGCCTGAAGTTAAATGCCAAAAAATGTATAGTCATACCCTTCGGGAAAAACAAGGTAACCCCAAGCTACCATATAGGTGGCAATCCACTAAGCACAGAAGAGGTTATCAGGGACCTGGGGACCCAGGTTGACAGTGGTCTTTCTTTTGACACTCACATTGCTAAAGTGGTTAGAAAGACCTTCTACATTGCCCACCTGATCATGAAGCGATTCACATCCAGATCAAGTGAGGTCATTGTTCCCTGTACTCTTCACTTACCAGACCAATGATTGAGTACAATGCCCCATTCGGGATGTATCTCACCCGACACCTGCAGCAATTGGAGAGACCCAAAGTTCCTCACCAAAAGGATAAAGGGATTCCAAAATCTGTCATATGCTGCCAGACTGAAAAACTCCAGCTCTATTCAGTCGCATACCATCTGCTCAGAGGTGACCTGTGCCTGACATACAAGGCCATGTCCAACCCGAATTAATGGACATGCTCCACCTCAAAAATCCAAATCTACCAGATCCACTAGAGCAAGCGACTTAAACCTTAACGGATATAAATAAGACATGCTGGAGGGAAAGATTTGTCACTCAGAGACTCCCTATGCTGTGGAATAAAATCCCGGTCCATGTGAGGCAGAGCACCTCGCTGGCTCTGTTCAAGAGAAATCTTGACCGGTGGATGGGAGATCGGGAATCATCTCTGTGTCACTGCTGGACAGAGGCACAACAAACTAATGGGCACAATATTTTTTAACATAAGGGGTGGCGTAAGCCACAAAACTTTGGGCTAGGCTTATAAATGCCTTAGGGCAGATAGCCTAGTATAAACCTATGAACCTATGAACCTATAAGAGGTAGATGATCTCATAAGGGGGAGTGTCATGCATGCTGTTAGCTTATTGGAGCTCTGTGGCCCGTGTTTGCCCTTAGCAAAGCACAGCTAAGGAAAGGTGTGTGTCTGAGGCTGCCTAGCAGTGTTTAGATTGCCCAAATGGGTGTGCGCGCTGCACACTGGGTTTTAAACAAAAAAAAAAAACAAAACAAAAAAAAACAGGAAATAGCAGCTCTGTTCACATCTGAGCACTGGGTATGCGTGCCATGCCTTGGGGCTTAAACGGGAAGGCAATGGGAAGGGAAAACAGCAGTAGGAAGGCAATCAAGGAGAACTAGAGTAGTTGGCAGGTGAAATGTATCAGAATCAGCCAATATTACATGGAACAGCCTAGCACATTACTATAAACTATGCAAATACCTTCCACTCTGGTTTTTCCCACAAACTCTCACCACCGGTGTACACAAAATGGGGAAATTTTATCTAACAAAACTAACAAAATGTTAGGGGCTGCTGTCGCTCTCATACATATGTTGAAGAGGCAGAGGGTGGTGAGGATGTGAATGCTGACGTCCAACCCACAATGAGGAGAAGGAGAAGAGTGTACAGACCCAGGGTAACTTACCAGGGGCTACATGAGATGGAGATAGTGGAGCGATATAGGGTGGACAGGGACATTCTACAGCAAATTGTTGAGCTGTGACGGCCACGCCTCACACACAGAACCAACAGAGGGGACCCCATCCCAGTGGATACCAAAGTATGTATAGGGTTAAGAATACTAGACACAGGTACCTTCCAAAGGGCAACTGGGGAAATCATGGGGATCTGACAGGCATCAGCATCAAGGGTACTCCACCAGTTCCTTGATGCCATGTCAGCACACGCCGGTGACCACATATATTTCCTCAACACACGTGAGGCATTGACCAGCAATATGTGTTTCTTAAATAGTAGAATACCCTGAAGTAGTGGGTGCTATAGACTGCATGCGCATTCACATCAAAGCACCATCCGGTGATCAGGGTAGGGTCTACATAAACCACAAGGGCTTCCCCTCCATCAACTGCCAGGTCATGTGCGATGCCCAGGGCATTATCTTGAATGTCTGTGCTGGCAGCCCTGGAAGCTATCACACCTCCCACATCTGGCATATGACACAGCTGTACCAGTCATTTGCCAGTGGGCACATCCCATATGGCCTCCTAGTGGAGGATGCTGGCTAGGCACTGGAGCCGTGGCTGATGACACCCATCAGAAATGCACACACACCTGAACAAGAACTCCATAATGAGGTGCAGACACAAACCAGAATCATAATACAGCGTGTGTTTGGGATGCTCAAGTCACGGTTCCACTGCCTGGACATATCCGGTGGAGCCTTGCAGTACTCCCCAGCTACATGTACACAAATGTTCATAGTATGTGCCATGCTACACAATATGATCCTGCAGAAAAAGCTGCAGCAGGAACAGCATGGGGCAAGCCCACACAGCTGCCCACCATTGCCAAGGCCATCACAGGCATAGAGGAACTTGGAGGAGGAACAACCTGAGCCTGCCCATGTAGGCAGAAGGAGGTGTGCCCAGTATGCCCAGGCCTTGGCAAAGAGGCAATGCATAGCACATACACTGACATGGTAGGGACCCAGGGAATGACACCTCTCTCTGACTCACACATGCAGTAAAAGCGGTGCCAAACATGACATTACCTGTGCTTTACCATGTATAGGGAGTGTACTATGTGCATCCGACATAGTCAGCCCTCCAGCACCATCCTCAATACCAGCACAGCCACAAGGTAAGTCACTCTTCCTATCAATTGCTGAATGGAGTAGTATGTTCTGATAGTTGTATCTATGGTATGGACGTGAGCATGCAAGGGAATCGGGTGGCTGAATGGGATGGCAGCTTATAGTGGACACCTATATGGGCAGCATGAATGCCATAACATATACTGGTGTCAACATACTAGGCAGTACTAGACAAGGTGACAAATCCCACTGCAGTACATGTGGTGGCCCAAACGTGTGTCCAAAGGACACACACACATGCATGCCAGTGAGGCACACATACCCACCACCATCCTCAGTTAGCAGGACAGGTGTAGATGACCATAAAGAAAGGCTGAGCTAAGGCCTCCAATTGATGGCAATGGTTAACAGTCCCCCTCCAGACATACACAGACAAACTACAACAGGTCTGGCAGTTGTATGTTAGTTCTGAAGCCTACTACATGAACTGTGGACCAACCCCTAAATACTGCCGGGATGAAGGACCAACTATGGGGATACTTCACAGATATCGCTCGCATAATGTTAGGAAGAGGATAGAATAACAGAGTGGGGGTTATAGAAGCATGGACGTCATGGAGTGTGTGAAGTCTGAAGCTCTGATGTGTGCCCATACTACCCCTGCCTGCAAACCCAGTAATGGGTGGCTACAAACCTGCTCATAAACCACAATGTGAAGGGGAACTGACCAGATATATGAACCCTGCCTCTGGGTAACCTGGGTGAATCTGTACAGATGAGAGGTATGGCCACAGCAGGATATGGCCATTCTGTTACGCTGATATATGTACAAGAAGGGGATCCTCAGCCACCATAGTACCAAGGTGCTGGACCATTTACACAGACACATCAGCAAGTGTCTGTAGCTACCCCTCCAGAATGGCATGAGTGTGCAAGAATATGTAGGCTGCAGACCACAATACTGGACACAGCTTCATTCATCTTGTATTTCCCAGGAAATAACTGTGAGCAAATAAGTATATCTGTCAGTAGTTGATGACATAATACGGCACAGTGTAAAACAGTACATATGTCTGAATATCTCTGCTAAACCAACCATGTAACACAAGCATCACAGACAGCAATAGTTACAGTATCCCACTATCTGTCACCCATTGTGACTTCACATTGTCAATCTATCTACACATATCCTGCAGAAACAGGTTGCTAGCTGTAGGTATAGAACACCAAACCCTGGACTGGAGTACAACCCTGCCTGGAATGGATTTGCACACTCAATACAGAAGGTCATACTGGGCATGCTCTTACACTTAGAGAAATGAAGAGCCCATGTCTGACAACAACAGTGGACTATACATATTTGTCAGTCGCAGATGTCTGTGCACACACACGCCACATTGCACACCATTCATAATTTGCAAACACATTGGATAGGAATACTCACACATATCCAAGGCCAACACACTATAATATGTCAAACATACACACACAGAGCTGTAGAGAACAGAGAGACAGACAGTGACAGAGAGATTTCCATTATGAAGCCTGTCTCACCGACCACACATCCAATTGGCCAATATCACATGATGTGCTGACGTCAATCACTGTAGACATTCCTTTTGGTAGCCCTCAGCCCTATAGTGTCTGTGGTGCCTGTGATAACTGTGTAACATGACAGCACAAATCAGTATTAATCTAGCATTTGTTTATAGGTTCATAGGTAGGTACTAGGCTATTAGCCCTGGGGCCTATATAAGCCTAGCCAAACGGTACCCTGGCTTTTGCCATCCAAGAAAATTATTTTCCTGGACCCCTGTCGAGCTGAGCTACAGAAGTGATCCCTGGAGTGAATTTCCTATCTCCCATCCAATCATCAAGATTTTTCTTGAAGAGTGCTAATGAGGAGCTTTGTTTGATATAGATAGGTAGTTTGTTCCAGAGTATGGGAAGTATCTGGGACAGGAATCCATCCCTCCAGCATGTTCTGTTTATTGTGGTGACAAGTTTAGGTCCCTAGAGCATGTAGCTTGGAGGGATTGGGATTTCTTTAAGTGGAGCATGTCCAACAGCTCTGGGTTTGACATAGCTTTGTATGTTAGGCAGAAATCGCCTCTGAGTAGGCGATATGCGACGGAGTAAAGCTGGAGTTTTTTGAGACGGTCTGCGTAAGGCATCTGTTTGAGGCTGGTAATCCTCTCTTTGAGGTATTTCTGCAGCCTTTCCAGTTGTTGTAGATGTCTTGTGAGGTACATACCAAAAGTGGCATTGTGCTCTATAATGGGTCTAATGAGTGATGAGTAGAGGAGAACAATGACTTCTTTTTTCCTGGATGAGAAACGTTTTGTGATGAAATGTGCCACATAGAAGGATTTCCTGACTACTGTGGTGATGTGATTATCAAAGGAGAGACTACTGTCCACCTGTGTCCCAAGGTCTCTTATCACAATTTTGGTGTTAAGTAGACTACCACCTATGTGGTAGTTCATAGGTACAGAGTTTTTACAAAAAGGATGACAATGCACTTTTTGGCATTGAGCTTGAGGCCATGGCTTTGACACCAGGCATCTGTCTCAGTGAGGCCCATTTGTCCTTGTCCACATCTTTAAGAGTTTTGATTATGGCTCCTAGTTTGCAGTCATCTGCAAACTTTGTTAGCCAAAGACCTTCTGTGTTGGCCTGTACTTCAGAGAAGTAGATTTTTTTTTCAAAAAACTTTTTATTGAATTATTAATATATGCATATTTACAATACAACAAGAACACAATAACCAAAATGAACATTGGATATAAGAGCATGGGAGTTCAAGTATAAATGCAAGACTATAACAATGTAAATGCAAGAACTCCAAACAGGACAACTATAACATAACTATATACAAAGTATGAATATGTTAAACCAGAGGCAACAAAGTATATAAGCCTGTATATAAAGGAGTATGCATGTAAATGTAAGTGAGAGAGAGCTAGGTTAATAAAACTATAAAAAAAAAAAAATGACAGAGATTATTAAACACTATCCAAGATGTGTAATACCTTTTCTAAGACTTTATTGTTAAGAGCTAACTTATTTGGACTCTTCACCAGTAATTTCTGAGCTGAAATATAAGAGTAGGCTAAGGTTCTAAAGTTGTTCCAATTTAGTTTGGTGTGGTCTAACCAATTTTTAGTAATATAAAACTTAATGAGTGAACAAATATAAACTAACACATGTGTATCAAATTTTGATAGATGAATAATAGGAATATGAAGAATCGCTAATTCCCAGGATAGTGTGGATTTTTGGTATCCCATTTTTTGTAATCTGATTTTAAGGGAGGTCCAAAGTTTATGTGAGTGCTGACAGGACCACAAAATATGTAAGAGATCAGCATTAAAAGAAGAACAGCAAGAACATGAGGAGGGAATTCTGGAGTCAAACTTGTCAAGTTTGGAAGGAGTATGATATGCATTATTAAATATCATTAACTGGGTATAAAAAGGCTTCTTGAATGGGGAATAGTCTAAAGTATCCTTGATGGCTGAAAGTTTCTGAGTTAAAGACAAATGGACATTCTGTTTATCCCAATAATCAGAAAATAGACAAGTATTATTATGTATTATCTGATTAACCAGATTATAAGATTTAGATAACATCTTCTGTGGTAATGTTAGAGCTTGTATAACAGTGGTAAAATTTGTAAAATCATTTATGCTTACTTTAATGTGAGCAAATTTCACAATGATGCTATCTCTCAATTGACGTAGTATAGTAATGTAATTAATATTTGCTTTCAGCTTTATGCTTAGGCTAGTGAGAGATAAATCGTTATATTGTAGCAAGTCCCACACAGTGAAACTTTGAATAAGTGGAAATTTAGAAAGTTTAAAAGGTACATTATTAAACTGGATATTAGGATTTAAGTGTAAAGGTTGTGTTAGTTGAAAAATGCTATCTAGATTAATGAGTTTTATTAATTCTTGAAAATAATTGATCTTTTGTTTTAAGGGTTTGGAAATTTTCAGAATGTTAGCAGCTTCCTTAGAAAGGAAAGGAAGAGCAATCGGGTTAATATTTTTACTTGAAATGTATTGATGCCATAATTTGGTCCAAATGGGTACTGCCTATACCTATCAGTTTTCAAGTTCACAATGGTGAGTAGTTTGTTAGCGAAATAATTAAATAATACATGTAAAAGTTCGGAAGACCTAGGCCTCCTTTATTTTTAGGACACGTTAATTTAAGATATGATATTCTGACTGACTTAGGAGACCAGATAAATCTAGCTAATTCCTTACTGACTTTTGTAAAGAAAGATTTAGGAATAATCTGGTCTATGGCATTAAATTGAAATAGGAGTCTAGGGAGTATATTCATTTTGACTATCGCTGCTTTGGATAAGAGTGATATATTAAGTAATTCCATCTATGTAAATCTAAAACTATTAATGACCATTCTCTGTGAATATTATTTTGAAATGTAGAAAGACCATTATGCTCAATTTGAGTACCTAGGTATTTAATTGCATAGGTGAAAGAAAAGAATCTGAAAATATGTGAGGTTTATGGGCAGATGGATTTATAGGAAAGATGAAAGTTTTATGAGAGTTCACCTGATAATCAGAGGCCTGTGAAAATTTATTAATAATATTGATTATTTTCACAAGGTCTGTACTAGGTGTTTGGAGGTATATCACCAAGTCATCCGCAAATGCAGAAAAGGGCACCTCAGTATTTAAAATTTTGGGAATCTTGTGAAAAGTGTTTTGTGTTATATATAATAACATTGGCTCTAAGTATAGATTGAAAAGAAAAGGAGATAATGGGCATCCCTGTCTCGTACCATTAGTGATTTTTATAATCTTAGAGGCATTTCTATTCATATGAAGAAAGGTGGAAGAATCCTTATATAAAACTTTAATAAAATCAATAAAAGTATTAGGTATTTTAAAGCAAGACATAGTACAAAAAAGAAAGTCCCAATTTACTCTGTCAAAAGCTTTCGAAGCGTCAAGGATCAGTGCATATATAGGATTTCTATCTTTTTTTAGAAGTGTATAAAGGCATCTAGAGATAAAGTATTGTCCCATACATGCCTGTGGGACATAAAGCCTGATTGATCTGGGGAAATTAATGATGTTAGAACTTTTTTCAGTCTCTCAGCTAATAATGAGGCTAAAATTTTAATGTCAATATTAATTAAGGAGATAGGTCTATAATTATTAGGATCTGTTTTGTCTTTATTATTTTTTAGAATTAATATGGTTTTTGAGACATTCCAATGTAAATCTGATATACCATTTATTTTTATGTAGTTAAAAACTTTAAGAATAAAAAGTACAAGAATTGACTTGTGAGTCTTATAAAATTCTGGTGTAAATCCATCCGGACCCGGGGATTTATTAGTTTTAATCTTGTCAATGGCTTCTGAAATTTCTTGAGATCTCAAAGGGGCCGATAGTGTTTTCCTTTGTTGATCATTCAGTAGTGGGAATTTAATGGAAGATATAAAACTTTCAATATGCTGTGTAGTCATAGGGTCAGGCTCTTTAGAGTATACATCTGAAAACAAGGTAGTGAAAAGATACATAATTTCTAAGTCCGTATTATATATCTTGTTGTTATAGTGTATGGGTGCTATTCTAGGTAAGGACTGATTATTTTTAATTATTCTGGCGAGAACTTTAGAGGGGACTTGAGCCCATTCAGAATAAGTAGCTAAGGGCCTTTGTTCTATTATAGAGAGATTATGTTGGTGTAGTAGTAAAAGTTCTTTTTGGAATTCACAAATTTGTAGATATATAGAAGAATCAGGACTCAATCTGTGCTGGTTTTCTAAAGTTTGGATTTTTAGTTTTAATGAGGATTCTTTATTTCTATATTGTTTTTTAAGATAAGAAGCCTTGCTAATTAACTCTCCTCTAAGGTTTGCCTTACAAGCAGCCCATTGAACATCATATGGAATGTCTGATGTATCAAGATTGGAAAACATTTCTTGTATAATCTCAGTAATTATAACATGGATATTCCTATTCAAGAGAAGGTTGTTGTTAAGTGTCCATCTACTTTGTGTATATATGCGTGGCCTCGTTATATCAAAGCTAATCTTAAGTGATATCCTTGAATGATCAGATAAAAATCTAGGCTCCATGAAGTATTCAATTTTTTGATGCATAAGAAAAACAGAAACAAGAAAAAAATCTAGTCTTGACCATGCATTATAACATTTAGAATAATATGTATATCTATCTTTCCTGTCAGTATGTACATTGAGGGTAATGGGATCTATAAGGTTGAGGTCTAACATTAGTTCTTCTAGGGCAATAGATGCTTGGGGATTATATGAAATTGATCTACTAGTACGATCAATATCAGGATTAATAATGGCATTCCAATCCCCACCCATAATAATATAATGATCCTTGAAAGATGAAAGAATATTACATATCTGAATAAAGAAAATATGTTGGTGGTCACAAGGACTATATAAATTAAAAAACAAGAGTGGTTTATCAATGTTCATAGGTTCATAGGTTCATAGGTTTATACTAGGCTATCTGCCCTAAGGCATTTATAAGCCTAGCCCAAAGTTTTGTGGCTTACACCACCCCTTATGTTAAAAAATACTGTGCCCATTAGTTTGTTGTGCCTCTGTCCAGCAGTGACACAGAGATGATTCCCGGGGTAAACCTACGATATCCCATCCACCGGTCAAGATTTCTCTTGAACAGAGCCAGCGAGGTGCTCTGCCTCACATGGACTGGGATTTTATTCCACAGCATAGGGAGTCTCTGGGTGACAAATCTATCCCTCCAGCATGTCCTATTTATATCCGTGCTAAGGTTTAAGTTGCTTGCTCTAGTGGATCTGGTAGATTTGGATTTTTTGAGGTGGAGCATGTCCATTAATTCCGGGTTGGACATGGCCTTGTATGTCAGGCACAGGTCACCTCTGAGCAGGCGGTATGCGACTGAATAGAGCTGGAGTTTCTTCAGTCTGGCAGCATATGACAGATTTTGGAGTCCCTTTATCCTTTTGGTGAGGAACTTTTGGGGTCTCTCCAATTGCTGCAGGTGTCGGGTGAGATACATCCCGAATGGGACATTGTACTCGATCATTGGTCTGATAAGTGAAGAGTACAGGGGAACAATGACCTCACTTGATCTGGATGTGAATCCCTTCATGATCAGGTGGGCAATGTAGAAGGTCTTTCTAACCACTTTAGCAATGTGAGTGTCAAAAGAAAGGCCACTGTCAACCTGGGTCCCCAGGTCCCTGATAACCTCTTCTGTGCTTAATGGATTGCCACCTATATGGTAGCTTGGGGTTACCTTGTTTTTCCCGAAGGGTATGACTATACATTGTTTGGCATTTAACTTCAGGCCATGGCTCTGGCACCAGCTATCAGTTTCCGTGAGACCCCTCTGAAGGATATCTGTGTCCAATGTACTTTCCACTATGGCGCCCAGTTTGCAGTCATCTGCAAACTTTGTCAGCCATAGTCCTCCTATGTTTGCCTGTACTTCTGAGAAGTAGATGTCGAACAACAGGGGGCCCAGGACTGAGCCCTGTGGGACACCACTTGTGACCGGCTTGGAGTCTGAAATGGCGCCAGCAACTCTAACCCTGTGGGTTCTGTCCTTTAGCCAGTTTGCAACCCATCTTGTGACATATGGGTTTACATTTAAGCTGGTAAGTTTCTCTGTAATACCCGAGTGGGGTATTGTGTCGAAAGCTTTTGCAAGGTCAAGGTAGACTGTATGGACTGCCTTTCCCTCATCAATGGCCTTGGTGACTGGTTCGAAGAAGTCGACCAAGTTCAAAAGGCATGATCTGCCCTTGACATAGCCAAACTGGGTCGGGTCCAATGTCTGCAAGTCCCTCATGTCTATGTTTAAGAGTTCCATTATGGTCTTCTCCATAGCTTTGCAGACCAGGCTTGTTAAGCTTATGGGGCGGTAATTACCAGGGTCCGTAGAGGCACCGCCTTTGTGGAGTAGGACCACAGTTGCCGTATGCCACTCCTTGGGCACGTATCCTGTGGTAAGGCTAAGATTAAACAGCTGCCTTATATGCGGGTTTAGTTCCTCGTTGAGTTCATGTAGCACACAGCCGGGGACACCATCCGGTCCCATTGATGCTGTGTTTTTAGCTTTAGAGAGCAGCTTTCACCTGCGCATTTGAGATGTCTGGGAGGCTACACTCCGCTGGGATAGTTATCTCTCCTTTTGGGGGGGGGGTGAAGTTTGCACTGAACCTGTCTGCCAGTATGTTGGCAATGTCTGTGGGTTCAGTGATTTTGTATCATTTTGGACTAATTCTGAGCATATCTGGGAGTTTCCACCCAGGTTTCTAACATAGCTGAAGAAGGCCTTATGATTGTCTTTTGAATCTATGGCAATTTTTCTCTCAAAGTTGGCCTTGGATGATTTTATGAGTGCTCGTATTTTTTACTAATAATGATCAAGGGTGTCTTCTCTTTTATGGATTTTGCTCTATCATGTAACAGCTTTCTCCTCTTATTGTAAAGTTTGTTTATGGCTGGGGTCCACCGGACTGGACGTTTGCCCTTGGCGGAAAAAGTATTGGTTTTATTAGGGATTGCCTGATCCATGCAGTCCTGGAGGTGTTCGTAGAAGGCATTTGTAAGGGCTTCCGCAGCTTGGGTTGTGGTTTCCACTGGCTCGGGGGCCTTGAAGGATACCACACCAGTCTTGAGTAGGGTGAAGTTTGCTTTAGAGAAGCTCTTCACTGTGGTCTTTTTTGTTTGGGGTGGGGGCGGGATGTGGATTTCCAGTGAGATTAGTTTGTGATCTGATCTCACCAATGAGGGATATACTTCCGGTGTGGAGCATTTTGTCCCCATGTTTGTGATGATGAGATCTAGTATATTTTCCCCTCTTGTGGGAATGGTGACTAGTTGTTCCATGGCATTTGAATTTATGAACTCCAGGAACCTTTGGGCTAGAAAGTTGGGGCTTGAGTAATGTTCCCAGTCTATATTTGGGTAGTTGAAGTCACCCAATATAATGGTGTTTGGAGATACATTTATACCCTCCAGTGTCTTCAGGAAGGCTGTGTGGGGTTCCTGAGTTTGAGAGGGTGGCCTGTAGCATGCTACAAATTGTAGAGCAGTTTTGCGTATGGTTAATTGCACCTGGATGGTTTCCGATGCTTCGTGCATAGCTACCAACCTGGAGGTGTGGGTATCCTTGATGAATATGGATACACCCCCTCCTTTTGTGGTGTGGTCCGGGTTTTGGGACCGGAACGCATGATATGAGGTAAAACCTGATAGTGCCGGGCTGCTCTCAGGAGCCTTGAACCAGGTTTCAGTCACAGCACAGACATCGATGTTCTCCATACTGAGAAGGGCCTCGAGTGCGTGCATTTTGAGATTTAGACTTCTGGCATTGAGCAGCATTACCCTTAGTTTCTTCCCATTTTTGTTTTCTAGGGTGGTAGGTTTAGAATTTGAGCCTTGCCTAAAAAAGGCACTCTGGGGGTGGCAAGAGCCTTAGCCAATATCCGGAATCCCAGGGTGACAGGTGCAAGCCGTCCCTTAAGCAGCATGGCTTGTCAAGCATGTCATCCCAGGCAGACAGACACTGGATCCCCTTTGAATGACACCAGAAATTAAGCCAATTGTTAAAGCTGATCATCTTGTCTCTATGTTGTGGCATCATTCTTGGTGAAGGAAGGATACTGCTCAGGGTCAGGGTCATACCTGCCTGGGCTACATAATCAGAGAGCTCCTCTATGTCTCTTTTCATGTAGTCCAGGGAGGTACCTCTCAGGTCGTTCACACCAGCATGGACAATGACTGTGTCATATTTGTACTTGCTGTGGAGTGACCCGAGTGCTTGTGTTATGTGTCAGATTCTAGCGCCCGATAGGCAGCTTACTGTGACCCTCTCCTTTTTCAGCCTGATGAGTGGGACGTCAGTGTGTCTGACTATGGAGTCACCTATGACAAGTATGTTTGGTGTTGTATTTGGCCTTAAGGGCTGTGACTGCTTTGCACACTGATTTTGTGGTTTATGTGTTGCCTGTGGTGTGTCATGAGGTGGCAGTTGCTTGGGTGTCTGCTTTGGAGGCCTCTGCTGTTTAGGTAAATTTTTGCTCAGAGCCTCTGAGTATGACTTTGTGTGTTTATGTGTTTGATTCATTGTTGTGATAGCATTATGTGAGACTGGTTTTGTGGTGTGTGTAGTTGCCTTCTCCTCCTGTCTGGTCTTGCCAGTCCTGAGTTGAGAGAGCTCAGCCTCCAGTTTGGCTAAATAGCTGCATCTCTCGCAAGTATTTGTGTTATGTGGGAGAAGGAGAGGGTTGTCAGTGTACATGAGACAATTGTAACATTGCCTCAATATTCCCAAATTCACCAACTGCACAGGAGAGGACGCCAGCATCTGGCCCTTCGACATGCTAGAGAAATTTAGAAGTTAGGGGTGTAACTGAATAAGAGAAGACTTAGTAAGGAAGTGGGTACTCCTGGGGGGGGGGTTGCTAGTGAGGGACTTTGTATAATACAGAAGTGCTAAACCTGAAAAGAAGATGCTTTTAAGACAAGTGCTGAGCTTTTTTTTTTTTTTTTTTGAGAATAAAAAAAAAAAAAGCTTTTAGGAACAAGTGCTGCACTTTTTAGTTAAAGGATATACTGTTTAGATTACTAGTAGAGCAGTTCTAAGGGAAAAAATGAAGACCAGACTTTATGGAGCCAGAAAAAGTTTAACCTTGTTAAACCAGTGCTGCCCGATGCTGCTCTAGTGGCAACTCCGCGCTAAAGCACTCTAAAGCGTGCTTGATAGCAGGGGCTGGAAAGAGCCAGGAATTGACCCAAAACGGCCAATAAAACTACAGTTTCAAGTCAGTAACCACTCCCACGGGGGGCAGGAAGAAGCAGCTCAAAGTTATTCACTGCCACTGATCAACAGAGAGACTTTCCTTTAGCCCAAGGAAAAATGGCCTCACAGAAACTTACAAAAAAGTTCAAGAACAGCAAGCCTGTAACTTGAACTTTTTTATATCTCAGAAAAGTGGGAAAAAAGCAAGATTTTTTTTTGCTCTTTTTCAGAGATAGCAGAGGTTCACAAGTAATATCAAGTTATAACAGTGCAGTAAATGACCCCACACAAGAGTGCTGGGCCAAAGACAGAAAATATGCAAGTTTTGAGAAAAAAAACGATTTTAAAATTAAGTGCAAACAGGAAATTCAGTAAACAGCTTTTGGTTGTGCTCTAAATACAGCTACTAATGCAGAAATCAAGTTTAACAAGCCAGAAAATGCTCAAACTAGGCAGCTATGCAGAAAAACTTATCAAATAAACAGAGGAAAAATACTTAAAATCTCAAAAGTGGCTCCTTTCTTCTCTCAGCGTTTTCTCCTCTTGGTGGGTGCTTCACCAACAGCCAACAAGCCTGAAAAGATGCCAAAACCATGAGGCAATTAGGTTTTAAGAGAGGAAGATGAAGGAGTTTTGGAAATTACCCCTTTTGGCCAATAAAACTACAGTTTCAAGTCAGTAACCACTCCCACGGGGGGGGGGGCAGGGAAGCAGCTCAATGTTATTCACTGCCACTGATCAACAGAGAGACTTCCCTTTACCCAAGCAAAAATGGCCTCACAGAAACTTACAAAACAGTTCAAGAACAGCAAGCCTGTAACTTGAACTTTTTTAAATCTCAGAAAAGTGGGAAAAAAGCAAGATTTTTTTTTTTTGTTTTTTCGGAGATAGCAGAGGTTCACAAGTAATATCAAGTTATAACGGTACAGTAAATGACCCCACACAAGAGTTCTGGGCCAAAGACAGAAAATATGCAAGTTTTGAGAAAAAAACGATTTTAAAATTAAGTGCAAACAGGAAATTCAGTAAACAGCTTTTGGTTGTGCTCTAAATACAGCTACTAATGCAGAAATCAAGTTTAACAAGTCAGAAAATGCTCAAACTAGGCAGCTATGCAGAAAAACTTATCAAATAAACAGAGGAAAAATACTTAAAATCTCAAAAGTGGCTCCTTTCTTCTCAGCATTTTCTCCTCTTGGTGGGTGCTTCACCAACAGCCAACAAGCCTGAAAAGATGCCAAACCATGAGGCAAATAGGTTTTAAGAGAGGAAGATGAAGGAGTTTTGGAAATGACCCCTTTTGGCCAATAAAACTACAGTTTCAAGTCAGTAACCACTCCCACGGGGGCAGGGAAGCAGCTCAATGTTTATTACTGCCACTGATCAACAGAGAGACTTTCCTTTAGCCCAAGCAAAATGGCCTCACAGAAACTTACAAAACAGTTCAAGAACAGCAAGCCTGTAACTTGAACTTTTTTAAATCTCAGAAAAGTGGGAAAAAAGCAAGATTTTTTTTGTTTTTTGTTTTTTCAGAGATAGCAGAGGTTCACAAGTAATATCAAGTTATAACAGTGCAGTAAATGACCCCACACAAGAGTGCTGGGCCAAAGACAGAAAATATGCAAGTTTTGAGAAAAACGATTTTAAAATTAAGTGCAAACAGGAAATTCAGTAAACAGCTTTTGGTTGTGCTCTAAATACAGCTACTAATGCAGAAATCAAGTTTAACAAGCCAGAAAATGCTCAAACTAGGCAGCTATGCAGAAAAACTTATCAAATAAACAGAGGAAAAATACTTAAAATCTCAAAAGTGGCTCCTTTCTTCTCTCAGCATTTTCTCCTCTTGGTGGGTGCTTCACCAACAGCCAACTAGCCTGAAAAGAAGCCAAAACCATGAGGCAACTAGGTTTTAAGAGAGGAAGATGAAGGAGTTTTGGAAATGACCCCTTTTGGCCAATAAAACTACAGTTTCAAGTCAGTAACCACTCCCACGGGGGCAGGGAAGCAGCTCAATGTTATTCACTGCCACTGATCAACAGAGAGACTTTCCTTTAGCCCAAGCAAAAATGGCCTCACAGAAACTTACAACACAGTTCAAGAACAGCAAGCCTGTAGCTTGAACTTTTTTAAATCTCAGAAAAGTGGGAAAAAAGCAAGATTTTTTTTGTTTTTGTTTTTTCAGAGATAGCAGAGGTTCACAAGTAATATCAATTTATAACAGTGCAGTAAATGACCCCACACAAGAGTGCTGGGCCAAATTCAGAAAATATGCAAGTTTTGAGAAAAAAACAATTTTAAAATTAAGTGCAAACAGGAAATTCAGTAAACAGCTTTTGGTTGTGCTCTAAATACAGCTACTAATGCAGAAATCAAGTTTAACAAGCCAGAAAATGCTCAAACTAGGCAGTTATGCAGAAAAACTTATCAAATGAACAGAGGAAAAATACTTAAAATCTCAAAAGTGTCTCCTTTCTTCTCTCAGCATTTTCTCCTCTTGGTGGGTGCTTCACCAACAGCCAACAAGCCTGAAAAGATGCCAAAACCATGAGGCAACTAGGTTTTAAGAGAGGAAGATGAAGGAGTTTTGGAAATGATCCCTTTTGGCCAATAAAACTACAGTTTCAAGTCAGTAACCACTCCCACGGGGGGCAGGGAAGCAGCTCAATGTTATTCACTGCCACTGATCAACAGAGAGACTTTCCTTTAGCCCAAGGAAAAATGGCCTCACAGAAACTTACAAAAAAGTTCAAGAACAGCAAGCCTGTAACTTGAACTTTTTAAATCTCAGAAAAGTGGGAAAAAGCAAGATTTTTTTGTTTTTGTTTTTCAGAGATAGCAGAGGTTCACAAGTAATATCAAGTTATAACAGTGTAGTAAATGACCCCACACAAGAGTGCTGGGCCAAAGACAGAAAATATGCAAGTTTTGAGAAAAAAAACGATTTTAAAATTAAGTGCAAACAGGAAATTCAGTAAACAGCTTTTGGTTGTGCTCTAAATACAGCTACTAATGCAGAAATCAAGTTTAACAAGCCAGAAAATGCTCAAACTAGGCAGCTATGCAGAAAAACTTATCAAATAAACAGAGGAAAAATACTTAAAATCTCAAAAGTGGCTCCTTTCTTCTCTCATAATTTTCTCCTCTTGATGGGTGCTTCACCAACAGCCAACAAGCCTGAAAAGATGCCAAAACCATGAGGCAACTAGGTTTTAAGAGAGGAAGATGAAGGAGTTTTGGAAATTACCTTGGGCAATAAAGCTACAATTTCAAGTCAGTAACCACTCCCACGGGGGGGGGGGGCAGGGAAGCAGCTCAATGTTATTCACTGCCACTGATCAACAGAGAGACTTTCCTTTAGCCCAAGCAAAAATGGCCTCACAGAAACTTACAAAACAGTTCAAGAACAGCAAGCCTGTAACTTGAACTTTTTTAAATCTCAGAAAAGTGGGAAAAAAGCAAGATTTTTTTTTTTGTTTTTGTTTTTTCAGAGATAGCAGAGGTTCACAAGTAATATCAAGTTATAACAGTGCAGTAAATGACCCCACACAAGAGTGCTGGGCCAAAGACAGAAAATATGCAAGTTTTGAGAAAAAAACGATTTTAAAATTAAGTGCAAACAGGAAATTCAGTAAACAGCTTTTGGTTGTGCTCTAAATACAGCTACTAATGCAGAAATCAAGTTTAACAAGCCAGAAAATGCTCAAACTAGGCAGCTATGCAGAAAAACTTATCAAATAAGCAGAGGAAAAATACTTAAAATCTCAAAAGTGGCTCCTTTCTTCTCTCAGTGTTTTCTCCTCTTGGTGGGTGCTTCGCCAACAGCCAACTAGCCTGAAAAGAAGCCAAAACCATGAGGCAACTAGGTTTTAAGAGAGGAAGATGAAGGAGTTTTGGAAATGACCCCTTTTGGCCAATAAAGCTACAGTTAAAAGTCAGTAACCACTCCCACGGGGGGGGGGGCAGGGAAGCAGCTCAATGTTTTACACTGCCACTGATCAACTGAGAGACTTTCCTCTAGCCCAAGCAAAAATGGCCTCACAGAAACTTACAAAACAGTTCAAGAACAGCAAGCCTGTAACTTGAACTTTTTTAAATCTCAGAAAAGTGGGAAAAAAACAAGATTTTTTTTTGTTTTTGTTTTTTCAGAGATAGCAGAGGTTCACAAGTAATATCAAGTTATAACAGTGCAGTAAATGACCCCACACAAGAGTGCTGGGCCAAATTCAGAAAATATGCAAGTTTTGAGAAAAAAACAATTTTAAAATTAAGTGCAAACAGGAAATTCAGTAAACAGATTTTGGTTGTGCTCTAAATACAGCTACTAATGCAGAAATCAAGTTTAACAAGCCAGAAAATGCTCAAACTAGGCAGCTATGCAGAAAAACTTATCAAATAAACAGAGGAAAAATACTTAAAATCTCAAAAGTGGCTCCTTTCTTCTCTCAGCATTTTCTCTTCTTGGTGGGTGCTTCACCAACAGCCAACAAGCCTGAAAAGACACCAAAACCATGAGGCAACTAGGTTTTAAGAGAGGAAGATGAAGGAGTTTTGGAAATGACCCTTTTGGCCAATAAAACTACAGTTTCAAGTCAGTAACCACTCCCACGGGGGGCAGGGAAGCAGCTCAATGTTATTCACTGCCACTGATCAACAGAGAGACTTTCCTTTAGCCCAAGCAAAACTGGCCTCACAGAAACTTACAAAACAGTTCAAGAACAGCAAGCCTGTAACTTGAACTTTTTTAAATCTCAGAAAAGTGGGAAAAAAGCAAGATTTTTTTGTTTTTGTTTTTTCAGAGATAGCAGAGGTTCACAGTAATATCAATTTATAACAGTGCCCCAAATCCCCCCCTGAAAGAAAAACATTTTGGGGGCCCAAAGGGGTGGGGTTTCCAAAAAAAAAGGGAAAAACACAAAAAATGAAAAAGCATTTGGGAAATTTAAAACACACCACCGGGGCCCCCCCAAACCCCCCCACCCAGGGACAGGTGTAGATGACCATAAAGAAAGGCTGAGCTAAGGCCCCCAATTGATGGCAAGGGAACAGCCCCTCCAAAATACACAGACAGACTACAACAGATCTGGCAGTTGTATGTTAGTTCTGAAGGGTAAGAAGTCTGAAACTGAAATGGAGGCCAATAAAACCTAAGATCTGTCAACAGAACACAAATGCAAGGCCATGTTGACAAATCCCAGTAGCATGCCCACCATGTCCTACAATGAACTGGGGCCCAAACCCCCCAAATACTGCTGGGATGAAGGACCAACTATAGGGATACTTCACAGATATCCCCTAATGTTAGAAGAGGATAGAATAACAGAGGGGGGTTATAGAAGCATGGACGCCATGGAGTGTGTGAAGTCTGAAGCTCAGATGGGGCCCATGCTTTTGCCTGAAAAAGTAAGGGGTGGCTACAAACCTGCTCAAAAACCACAATGTAAAGGGGAACTGACCAGATTTTGAACCATGCCTCTGGGTGACCTGGGTGAATCTGTACAGCTGAGAGGTATGGCCACAGCAGGATTTTATTCTTTTAAAGCTGATATATGTACAAGAAATCCTCAGCCACCATAGTACCAAGGTGCTGGACCATTTACACAGACACATCAGCAAGTGTCTGTAGCTACCTCCAGAATGGCATGAGGGGCAAGAATATGTAGGCTGCACCACAATACTGGACACAGCTTCATTCATCTTGTATTTCCCAGGAAATAACGGGAGCAAATAAGTATATCTGTCAGTAGTTGATGACATAAAAAGGGGTGTAAAACAGTACATATGTCTGAATATCTCTGCTAAACCAACCATGTAACACAAGCAGCACAGACAGCAATAGTTACAGTATCCCACTATCTGTCGCCCATTGTGACTTCACATTGTCAATCTATCTACAGATATCCTGCAGAAACAGGTTGCTAGCTGTAGGTATAGAACACCAAACCCTGGACTGGAGTACAACCCTGCCTGGAATGGATTCGCACACTCAATACAGAAGGTCATACTGGGCATGCTCTTACACTTAGAGAAATGAAGCCCAGTGGCGGCTGGTGACTTCAAATCAAAGGGGGCTGCAGGAGACAGCGGAATGGGTGTGGTCAATGGGAAGGGGTGTGACCAACTAGAAAGGGGAGGAGCTATGCTCAAAACCACAAAAACTAACTAAATACACTGCCGTGGGTGCCAAACTGTCATTATGAGGAGTCCAATCAAGACAACATGAAGTGTAGAAGAATAAAAATATTTCAATGCATTGGCTGCATGACAGCTTACTTAATATCTAGATGGCAACAAAAAGGTTATGAGGCATAAAAAATAAATTTATTTTTTAAATACATTAATGGAATGCCAGTCAAAAATCAAGTATAAGAAAAACAAGCAGCACTCAAACTCAAACCACTTCTTGCACTGCAGTTCTAATTTATATTCAGCTTTATTAAAGTACCAAGTAACATGCTGAAAGTAGAATTCCCTGATACCCCCACTTGTAAAATCTTCCTTACCCAAAAAAAGACCTGCTGCCTGATAACTATCTACTTTTTTCATGGGAAAACATGATCAAAGTAAAAAAATGAACAGCAAACAAGAAACAAGCTCAAGATACATTGTTTAAAAAGGATTACTATACAGGTTATGGACCACACGATTGGCATTCTGTTTATTTATGGGTAAACCCCAGAGATGACTGAAGTCCCCAAGTGTAAGGGTTTTTTAAAATAATGTAATCCTGTCCTTATTACAAATACTGTCATATGCATTTCAATACCCAAGGCTTATACATTATCTAGTTAAGTATTCTCTAAAACAGAAAGGCTTTCAATGTTGGCAATTCTTTAACAGTATGCTTATTAAAGCTTACTTGCATCTTACAATCTCAGCCAAGCTTACCTGATGGTCATTAAAGTTTTTCTACTTAAACACAGAGCAACAGGCACTTTGAGTAATAAGCATAAATCAACAGTAAAAAAAATTGACAGAAACCAGACCATTCTGCAAAAATCAAGGACAGATGAAAAGCCACTGTACTTGTGTCTACCTTGGATGGGGGTACTCTGCACATTTACACTGCATAACTACCCCTTTCCTTGCTTACACATCCAGAGTCACTACATGGGGGGGTGGGGGTCAACAAATATGTCACAATTTGAAATGTCTCTGGCTGACTTTATGGCCCTGAAAATTTGTCATACCTCTCAACCTCAGAGCAAGAAATCTGGACAAAGCCATACAAAGAAGTGGGACAAAGGCCCAAAAATAAGGACAATTTTTTAAAATATTCCTCTTTTAATCTTTGAAAGATATTTGAATAGCTCTTGCATTAGTATGAATTTTCTGTTTGGTTTGAAATCTGAAACTCAAATGTCTGTCATTATTTTCTAACTTCAGTCTTTAATGGTTTGTCACTAATTTTCCAAAAAAACAATTTTATGAAAATTGAGCAAAAAAGTGATGTAAAAAAATAAAATAGCCACACAATACAGCTGGGAACCTGTCAAAGAAGGGACACTAATATTAGTACTGTTAACTTGAGCAGCTGACAAAATAAAAAAATCTACATGCATTTCTGAAATAAAAGTAATCTATAACTCTGATTATTACAGTCATTTTTTAATTGTAAATCCTCCATGTTTTCTTCCAAAATTGCTATTTTGCGGAGGGATTATTAGGGGGAAAAGCAACATTTTGAGCCAAAATCAGGGACAGTTGAGAGGTTTGGCTATGCTTAATTCTATAAAGCAATTTATTTGCATGTGCCTCTCAACCTGTTAATGCAATAAATCTGGACAAGGCCAAATATATTGGGGGAGCATATAAACAGTACTAAAATTGCTTTTATATAAACTGAGACAGTTGATAGAACAACAAATCTTACTTTAGCATGCATTTTTCTGAAGGTTATGAAGTCTGAAACTCGGGTGTCATTATTTAGTGACTTAATTCCTAAATGATTTGCCAGAAAACCACAAATTTTATGGGAAAAAAAAGGGAACAAAAAAAAAAGAGTGCCCCCCCCCTTTTTTTTAAAAAAAGGGGGTTTTAAAAAAAAAAAAAAAAAAAAGAAAAAAAAAAAAAAAAAAAAAAAAAAAAAAAATAAACGGGGGGAAAAAAAAAAAAAAAAAAAAAAAAATGAAAAAAGGGTTTTTGAGAAAAAAAAAACCCGGAATTTTTAAAAAATTAAGATCAGCAGATCAACAGAGACTTTACCGAATCCTCAAAATTAAAACGTCAAACACGCCTGTCTGAACTATCAAAGGGGAAAGCAAATTTTTGTTTGTTTCGAGTAGCGAGCGAATTGTATACTCAAATCCCAACAAGATCTGGCAAAGCAAAAATATGCAAGTTGAAAAAAAACATTTAAAATTAGTCCCAAAGAAATTAGAAAAATGGTTTCTCTAATAATTCTAATGCAGAAATCAATTAAAAATCCCAAAATTTCAAACTAGGCAGCTATGAGAAAAACTTATCAATAAACAGAGGAAAAATACTTAAAATCCAAAAGTGGCTCCTTTTTCTCAAATTTCTCCTCATGCTGGGCAAACAGCCAACAAGCCTGAAAAGATGCCAAAACCAGAGGCAACTAGTTAAGAGAGGAAGATGAAGGAGTTTTGGAAATGACCCATTTGGCCAATAAAACTACAGTTTCAAGTCAGTTACCACTCCCAGGGGCAGGAAGCAGCTCAATGTTTCACTGCCACTTCAAGAGACTTTCCTTTAGCCCAAGCAAAATGGCCTCACAGAAATTAAAGTTCAGAACAGCAAGCCTGTAAAAACTTTTTAAATCTCTAAAAGTGGGAAAAGCAAGATTTTTTTTGTTTTTTTTTCAGAGATAGCAGAGTCAGATAATATCATTATAACAGTGCAGTAAATGACCCCAACAAGAGTCTAGGTCAAAGACAGAAAATATGCAAGTTTTGAGAAAAAACGTTTTAAAATTAAGTGCAAACAGGAAATTCAAAACAGCTTTTGGTTGTGCTTAAATACGTACTAATGCAAAATCAAGTTTAACAAGCCAGAAAATGCTCAAAAGGCTATGCAAAACTTAGAAATAAACAGAGAAAAATACTTAAAATCTCAAAACTGGCTCCTTCTTCTCTCAGCATTTTCTCCTCTTGGTGTGCTTCACCAACAGCCAACAAGCCTGAAAAAGCCAAAACCATGAGGCAAATAGGTTTTAAGAGAGGAAGACGAAGGAGTTTTGGAAATGACCCCTTTGTCCAATAAAACTACAGTTTCAAGTCAGTAACCACTCACGGGGCAGGAGCAGCTCAATGTTATTGCCTCGATCAACAGAGAGACTTTCCTGTAGCCCAAGTGAAAATGGCCTCTCAGTAACTAACAAACAGTTCAGGAACAGCAAGCCTGTAACTTTTTTAAATCTCAGAAAAGTGGGGAAAAAGCAAGATTTTTTTTTTGTTTTTGTTTAAGATGAGAGGTTCACAAGTAATATCAAGTTATAACAGAGTAAAACCCCACACAAGAGTGCTAGGTCAAAGCAAAAACATGAAGTTTTGAGAAAAAAAACGATTTTAAAATTATGTGAAAACAGGAAATTCAGTAAACAGCTTTTGGTTGTGCTCTAAATACAGCTACTAATGCAGAAAACAAGTTTAACAATCCAGAAAATGCTCAAACTAGGCAGCTATGCAGAAAAACTTATCAAAAAAACAGAGGAAAAATACTTAAAATCTCAAAAGTGGCTCCTTCCTTCTCTCAGCATTTTCTCCTCTTGGTGGGTGCTTCACCAACAGCCAACTAGCCTGAAAAGATGCCAAAACCACGAGGCATCTAGGTTTTAAGAGAGGAAAATGAAGGAGTTTTGGAAATGACCCCTTTTGGCAAAATACAGCTCAACATACATTCACAGTGACAGTACGGCAAGTTACACTCAATCACAAGCCACTATCCTTTAAACATCCATGCCCACAGAAACTTGCAATTCAAGAACAGAAGTTAAACGACCTTTTAATTGAATTTAAAGTAAAAGGGGAAAAAGCATTTTTTTTTTTGTTTTTCAGAGATAGCAAGGTTCACAAGAATATCAATTATAACAGTGAGTAAATGCCACACAAAGGCTAGGTCAAGACAGAAAATATAAGTTTTGAGAAAAAACGATTTTAAAATTAAGTGCAAACAGGAAATTCAGTAAACAGCTTTTGGTTGTGCTCTAAATACAGCTACTAATGCAGAAATCAAGTTTAACAAGCCAGAAAATGCTCAAACTAGGCAGCTATGCAGAAAAACTTATCAAATAAACAGAGGAAAAATACTTAAAATCTCAAAAGTGGCTCCTTTCTTCTCTCAGCATTTTCTCCTCTTGGTGGGTGCTTCACCAACAGCCAACAAGCCTGAAAAGATGCCAAAACCACGAGGCAACTAGGTTTTAAGAGAGGAAGATGAAGGAGTTTTGGAAATGACCCCTTTTGGCCAATAAAACTACAGTTTCAAGTCAGTAACCACTCCCACGGGGGGCAGGGAAGCAGCTCAATGTTTATCACTGCCACTGATCAACAGAGAGACTTTCCTTTAGCCCAAGCAAAAATGGCCTCACAGAAACTTACAAAACAGTTCAAGAACAGCAAGCCTGTAACTTGAACTTTTTTAAATCTCAGAAAAGTGGGAAAAAAGCAAGATTTTTTTTTTGTTTTTGTTTTTTCAGAGATAGCAGAGGTTCATGTTAGAAAAATAAGAAGAGAAATAACACCATCTACCATGTGCGTCATAATTTATGTTTGCAATATTACCTAGGAAATTGTTTTTGACTAAAATTGCCACACCTCTTGAATTAGAGCAATCAGGAATTATCATTAACATTTTTTGGGTTTCTTTTTCCAGTCATCTCTATGCAGTGTGTTTCCTGCAGAAAACAAATCTGGCCTGAGATTTGAACACAAATTGAAACAGTAGTGATCTCTTAGTTTTGTTCTGTAACCCTCTGACATTCCAAGAATCAATATATAAAGACATTACATTAGTTGCTTTAAGTCTATGTATCTACTTAAGTGTTTACACAGTATAATCTTAAATACTTTACTTAGTAAAATCCTAAAAAAATAGAAAATATTGAACCTAGTCTCACTGTATAAATTATATTGTATGTTACGGCCTCTCAAAAGTTCCAAAATCAAAACCAGTTCTCCATACTAACGTGCCTACCCACCTGCTACAACAAAAGAAGGAACATATGAATCATCACAAATAATAAAGTTAACTTTGGTTAACATAATAGATATCATAACTGAAATAGTTCTATAAAGAGTCCTGAAAAGGACTATTATATCTTTAAACATAACTATACATATATACAAAAACATGGAAAACAAAATGTCGTATAGTAAAACCTCACCACAAACTCTCCTTCTCACTGTAGTGTACCATCAAATATCAAGCATTGCAATATTTAGAAACCACAGATATTATGAGGAACAGATCAGATAAAATATGAGGCAAAAATCTGCAATTTTTTTTTACAAATGGTGGTGGGTAGGGAATTCAGGTCCTTAACACCCCCATACAAGGTACAGGGTTCAAGCCTGAGTACCTCTACCCACCACCATTTGTTAACTGTGGCATTACACACACACACACACACACACACACACACACACACACACACACCAGTTACATAACTTTCCTGTTTTTTAGTTAACCCAAGTTGTATTCTTTTTTACTTCAGGCCTCTGTTTTAAAGCATGCAACAAAACAGTTTTGGTTTTGTTACACACTTCACTCATTTTATTAACAGCATGCATTGCCTTGTGTATAAGCAAATCAGTGTTTTTTTTTTTTTTAACTTGATTTGCTTACACACAAGGCAATGCATGATACATAGATTAATTTCATTTAATCCTGACAGCTCACAGCTGCCATGAACATTACTATAGACTCTTCAGCTGTCAGGATTAAATGAAATTAATCTATGTATCATGAACACGTTTTATGTTCATTCAGATATAAACAAATTGACAGTTAAAAATAAAAGATGCAGTTGGCTAGGACAATAAAAAATAATATACATTACCACCAAGAAGAAAACTCTCTGTAGTGTAGTGTACTCTTCTCTTACTCTCCTCTGTTCTTTTTCTTCTACTCTCTACTTCTTTCTTCAGTTCTTGTTCTTCTATCTTCTTCAGCACAGGCTACAGCTGAGCTGACAAAATATAGGCTGCCCACAAAATAAAAATAAAAAAAATAGAAATCCAATTCCAAATGAATCCTTCCCTTGCGATTGACTCAATCAGTCCACACTGTCTTCTAACTTATTGATTCTCACTCTTTTCCCAGCACATAAAGCCCGGGAAGAGAGCGACAACCAATCAGCAGCATTTTAGGCCAGGCACGTCATGTACGTGCCTGCACTGCCGGCGGACGTCGCAATCCAAACCCCTTTCAGTTCTATGCGGTTTGGAACCGCATAGACTGCTGGGCATCACACTGATGCCTCGATGTCCTCACCGAACTGTAGCAAAACCAAAAAAAGTCTTTATTTAAACCGCCGCAACCCGAGGCGGTTAAAGTACACATCTTGCACTGAAATGCGGACTCGAATTTTGCATTTAAACAAAAAAAAAAAAATCTGCTACTGTCATACAACAAAAGGTTTTTTTTTTTCATTTTCTTCTTTTTAGCTGAGGGGGCTGCAGTCCAGCAGTCCGATGCCACAAGCCGCCCCTGATGAAGCCCATGTCTGACAACAACAGTGGACTATACATATTTGTCAGTCGCAGATGTCTGTGCACACACACCACATTGCACACCATTCATAATTTGCACACACATTGGATAGGAATACTCACACATATCCAAGGCCAACACACTATAATATGTCAAACATACACACACAGAGCTGTGGAGAACACAGAGACAGACAGTGACAGAGAGATTTCCATTATGAGGCCTGTCTCACCCACCACACATCCAATTGGCCAATATCACATGATGTGCTGACATCAATCACTGTAGACATTCCTTTTGGTAGCCCTCAGCCCTATAGTGTCTGTGGTGCCTGTGATAACTGTGTAACATGACAGCACAAATCAGTATTAATCTAGCATTTGTTTATAGGTTCATAGGTAGGTACTAGGCTATTAGCCCTAGGGCCTATATAAGCCTAGCCAAACGGTACCCTGGCTTTTGCCATCCAAGAAAATTATTTTCCTGGGCCCCTGTCGAGCTGAGCTACAGAAGTGATCCCTGGAGTGAATTTCCTATCTCCCATCCAATCATCAAGATTTTTCTTGAAGAGTGCTAATGAGGAGCTTTGTTTGATATAGATAGGTAGTTTGTTCCAGAGTATGGGAAGTATCTGGGACAGGAATCCATCCCTCCAGCATGTTCTGTTTATTGTGGTGACAAGTTTAGGTCCCTAGAGCATGTAGCTTGGAGGGATTGGGATTTCTTTAAGTGGAGCATGTCCAACAGCTCTGGGTTTGACATAGCTTTGTATGTTAGGCAGAAATCGCCTCTGAGTAGGCGATATGCGACTGAGTAAAGCTGGAGTTTTTTGAGACGGTCTGCGTAAGGCATCTGTTTGAGGCTGGTAATCCTCTCTGTGAGGTATTTCTGCAGCCTTTCCAGTTGTTGTAGATGTCTTGTGAGGTACATACCAAAAGGGGCATTGTACTCTATAATGGGTCTAATGAGTGATGAGTAGAGAGGAACAATGACCTCTTTTTTTATGGATGAGAAACATTTTGTGATGAGATGTGCCACATAGAAGGATTTCCTGACTACTGTGGTGATGTGATTATCAAAGGAGAGACTACTGTCCACCTGTGTCCCAAGGTCTCTTATCACAATTTTGGTGTTAAGTAGACTACCACCTATGTGGTAGTTCATAGGTACAGAGTTTTTACAAAAAGGGATGACAATGCACTTTTTGGCATTGAGCTTGAGGCCATGGCTTTGACACCAGGCATCTGTCTCAGTGAGGCCCATTTGTCCTTGTCCACATCTTTAGGAGTTTTGATTATGGCTCCTAGTTTGCAGTCATCCGCGAACTTTGTTAGCCAAAGACCTTCTGTGTTGGCCTGTACTTCAGTGAATTAGATACCAAACAGGAGAGGACCCAGGACTGAATCCTGTGGTACTACACTTGCCACTGGTCTGAAGTCAGATTTGGAGTCTGCTACTTTTACAGTGTGGGTTCTGTCAGTGAGCCAGTTGGCAACCCATCTTGTGACATAGGGATTTATACCTAGTTTAGTGAGTTTATCTATAATTCCAGAGTGGGGGATGGTGTTGAAAGCCTTGGCGAGATCTTGATAGGCTGTGTGAACCACCTTACCCTCATCTATGGCTTTGGTGACAGCTTCAAAGAAGTCTATCAGGTTTAGGAGACATGATCTGCCTTTTACAAACCTGAACTGGGTAGGGTCCAGAGTGTGGAGATTACCAATGTCATTGTTTATAAGTTCCATGATGATACATTCCATAGCCTTGCAGACCAGGCTCATCAGGCTAATGGGGTGTTAGTTCCCGGGGTCCATGGTGGCTCTCCCTTTGTGGAGTAGGATAATCATTGCTGTGCACCATTCAGTGGGCACAAAGCCTGAGGTGAGGTCATGATTGAACATGGTACTTAGGTGGGGTGCCAGTTCATTCTGTAGATCATGTAGAACGCAGCCTGGCATGTTGTCAAGTCCCATGGATGCTGTGTTCTTGGCTTTGGAGAGTGTGTTTTTACCTGTGCAGCCATGATTACAGGAACTTTGCATTCTTCCGGTATAGAGTTGGGCCCTTTAGGGGGTGAGAGAGGGGTAAAGTTAGCACTGACCCTATCTGCCAGGATGTTGGCAATATCAGTTGGTTCTGTATATTTAATACCATTGTGCTGTAACTCAGAGCAGATCTGAGTGTTGCCATTGAGGTTCTTGAAATAGCTATAGAATGCTTTGTGGTTGTCTTTAGAATCAGTGGCTATTTTATTTTTGTAACTAGCTTTGGAGGATTTTATGAGGGATCTCAGCTACTTACTGAGGCTGACCAGAGAGTTCCTTCAATCATAGGATTTTACTCTTTTTTGCAACAGTTTCTTTCTTCTGTTGTAGAGTTTATGGCAGGGGACCACCAAATTGGCTTCCTTTTTTGGAGGATAGCATCTTGGTTCTGTTAGGGATTGCACAATCTATGCACTCGTGTAAGTGCTTATATAGTGCATTTGTATAGGATTCAGCAGTCATACCTCTATTGTCCATCAGCATGGGTGTCGAGAAGTTTGCCACTTCTGTCTTAAGAAGTCTGAAGTTGGTTTTGGAGAAATTTTTTTACGGTGGTTTCCCTAATCTGGGGTGGGGTGGGATGTGGATGTCTAGGGTGATTAGCTTGTGGTCAGATCTGACCAATGAGGAATTGACCTCTGGTGTGGAACATTGGTTTGCCATGTTGATAATGACCATGTCTAGGATATTGCTTCCCCTGGTGGAGGTGTGGATAAGTTGATCCAAGGCGTTAGAATTTATGAATTCCAGAAAACGTTGAGCACAAGAGTTGGTACATGAGCAGTTTTCCCAGTTAATGGTGGGGTAGTTGAAATCACCCATTATTAGGGTGTTAGGTTATACCCTAATATTTTCCAGTGTATCAAGAAATGAGGAGTGGGAATCCTGGGGCATGGTGGGGGATCTGTAGCAAGCTACAATTTGGATTGCGGTCTTGCCCAGAGTTAGTTGCACTTGGATAATCTCGGATGCATTATGCTGAGCAACTAGCCTGGAGGTGGGGATATCCTTAATGAATATGGACACGCCTCTGACTTTAGTGTTTCGGTCCAGGTTAGGTGGCCGAGAGGTGTGGTATAAATTATAGCCTGGTAATGCAGGGTTGCTCTCTGGAGCATTGAACCAGGTCTCTGTCACCGCACAGATGTCAATGTTCTCCATTTTAAGGAGTGCCTCAAGTGAGTGCATTTTGAGGTTTAGACTTTTAGCATTGAGTAGCATTACCCTCAGATTTTGCTTGCTTGTACCTGTTACAGTGGTGAATTTGTCATTCGAACCTTGCCTAAAAAAGGCACTATAGGGGTGCCAAGAGCCTTAGCCAGTATCTGGAATCCCAAGGGCAACAGGTGCAGGCCATCTCTGGCAAAGCAGCATGGTTTGTTGATCATATCATCCCAGGCAGACAGATACTGGATCCCCTTAGAATAACACCAGAAGCTTAGCCAATTGTTGAAGTCAATCATTTTGTCCTTGTACTGTGGTATCATTCTGGGTGATGGCAGGATGCTACTCAGGGCTGGGGTCATACCTGCCTGGGCTACAGGATCAGACAGCTCCTCCATGTCTCTTTTCATGTAGTCCAGGGAGGTACATCTCAGGTCATTCACACCAACATGGACAATGACAGAGTCATATTTGTACTTGTTGTGGAGTGACCTGAGTGCATGCATTATGTGGCGGATCCTGGCACCCGACAGGCAGCTGACAGTAACTTTCACCTTGTTTAGCCTGGTGAATGGAACATCAGTGTGCCTGACTATAGAGTGAGCTATGACTAGAGTGTTGGGTATGTTTTTATGGCTTATGGGCTGTGGTTCATAGGTTCATAGGTTGATACTAGGTTATCAGCCATAGGACCTATACAAGCCTAGCCATAACAATTCCCTGGATATTTCTTCCTACACTATTTACTTCCCTGGACCCCTGCCTAGCAGGGTGACTGATGTGATCCCTGGGGTGAATTTCCTTTCTCCCATCCAGTCATCAAGGTTCCTTTTGAAGAGGGTCAAAGAGGTGTTCTGCTTGACATGTATGGGCAGTCTATTCCAGAGTCTGGGGAGTCTCTGGGCCAGGAACCTATCCTTCCAGCATGTTTTGTTTATTGTGATGTCAAGGTTTAGATCCCTGGAGAGTGTGGCTCTGAGGGATTGGGATTTCTTTGTGTAGCATGTCCAACAGCTCTGGGTATGACATGGCCTTGTATGTTAGATGATATGTGACAGAGTATAGCTGGAGTTTTTTAACGGTCAGCATAGGGTTGAGTGTCACACTGAGTTTGTGGGCTATGTGTCATTTGGGTTGTGTTGGGGGGATGGAGATTGCTTGCGTTTCTGCTTTGGATGTCCCTGTTGCTTGGGTAGATTTTTATTGAGAGCCTTCATGAATGTAGGTGTGTGTTTTGTGTTTCTATGTGTGTGTTTTGGTGGTGTAGGTTTTGAGGGACTATGTGATGAGTGTGGTGTGGTGCAAGTGTTTACCTTCTCCTCTTGACTGTCTAGTCCAGTCTTGGGTGAAGAGAGTTTTGCTTCCAGTTTGGCTATATAAGTGCATCCCTCACAGGTTGTAGTGTTGGGTGGTAGGAGGAGAGGGTTGTCTGTGTACATGAGGCAATTGCTGCATTGCCCCAAGATGCCCAGATTCATCAGGTAGATAGGAGAAAACACCGGGAGCTGACCCTTAGACATGCTTGGATAGGTGCTTATTTATTAATCACTAAAAACTGTTTTCCTCTAGACAAATGAGGAAAGTTGAGTGCTATAGTAATTTGTAGCTTATTTAGTGTTTACAATGAGTTCTGAACAAGTGCTGAGCTAAACAGATTTGAGTGCTGAAACTAAAACAACTGGATAGTTCTAAGAAATAAAATTAAGCTAGAAGGCTTCCCTCCAACACAGAAATGCTTGGGGGCTCAGAAGCTTACAAACAGTCCTGGATACAGAAAATCTATTATCTGGACTAGATGACTTACAGGAAAGGCAGGAAACAAGCTTAGAATTTTTTTTGGTATACCCAGTCCTGTCAAATGTAAAAGTGTGTGTGATTGAGTGTGTGTGTGTGTGTGTGTGTGTGTGTGTGTGTGTGTGTGTGTGTGTGTGTATGTGTATGCATGTGTGTGTGTGTGTGTGTGTGTGTGTGTGTTTGCCAAGGAATGATTTATGGCCCATTCACACACACTGCACTTCCCATTGCCCATGTTAGCACTCCTGCTGATGTCAGTCACCTTGAAATAACCCACTGGCCAAGTCTCAGCCTTGTAAGTTGCGTGGTGCTTGTGATACATGTGCAATACTGTACTGTAGAAAGCTAGTTAGGTAGGAGTTCTAATCCCAGACATGGCAACTGTGAAACTGTGTGTGTGTGTGTGTGTGTGTGTGTGTGTGTGTGTGTGTGTGTGTGTGTGTGTGTGTGTGTGGAGATGAATGATTTTGAGGCTATTCACACTCACTACACCTCCCATTGCCCTACTTTAGCATGCCTGCTGATGTCATCAGTCACCTTGAAATAACCCTTTGGTCAAGTGCCAGCCTTATAAGCTCCGTGGACCTTGCGATAACTGCATAATGCTGTAGTGTAGCATACTATTTAGATGGGAGTTCTAATCCCAGACATGGCAACTGTGTGTTTGTGTGAGAGAGCGTGTGTGTCTTTGATAATACCTGATTTTATGGACATTCACACTTACTTACTACTCTCCCCTTACCCCTCCTTTATCACTGCTGCTGATGTTACTCACCTTCAAAGATACCTTGGCACAGCTCTCCATCATGTAAGCTTCATGGCACATGCCATAAATGTGGAACAATGTAGTAGCAGTAACTACATAGGTATGGGTTTGAATCTCATCCGTAGCAAGTGTTTGTGTGTGTACATATGTATGTCTGTACCTCAAAGATTAGTTATAACAGTATGCATAGATATTCCCATTAACCCAAAACAACAGATTTGGAACAATTGCATAGCAAACAGAACACATGAATATATGGAACCACAGTGGCTATTACAACAGCATGCAGGTTACATTGATAGCAACAGGCCACTAATGATAGTATTTCAACATGGAACATTAATAAAAACATTTCAATATTTGTTGAACAATAGGACATATGTCCCAACAGTAGGTTTGGTGTAAAACATATCCATTGATTTTTGTGTTTAGATTATTGTTGCAGATATGGTGGGGGGGGATGTCAATTAACAACTTGTATATCCTTGCAGTGCTTACAACTTTAATCATAATTGCTCTAAGCATTACTCTACAGGTATTATTACAATACACTATGGCCTTGGTTTGGGCAGTGGTATGTTTGTACACAGTGTATTCCTCAACTGTCTTATAGCTAAGTTCTACTTCTCTTACCTGGTAAACCTGTGGAAGTAATGTTTGTTAACACTACCTGACTGTTTCTACACATATTCCCAGATTCCTAGTTATAATTCTGCACATACCTCTCAACCTCTTAATGCAAACAATCTGTACAAAGCTTGACAACCTGGGGGTACAAATAGGGACATATTTTAAATATTGCTCTTGTAAATGTTTAGAAAGTTGCTAGAGTAACAGGGTTTGTTTTAATATACATTTTCTGAAGGATCTGAAGTCTGAAATTCAAATGTATGTCATCATTTAGTGACTAAAATCCTGAGATCATCCCAGTGATTTGCCAGGAAAATAGAGGAACAGGCCAACCATATGAGGCAAATATCTGGACATTCTGCAGAAATCTGTACAGTTGAGAGGTATGATAGGCATACAGCTTACTACAACTCCCAGGATTCAAACCATGTGTGTGTGCTAAAAATACAACAATTTGTGTTTCATCAGAGTTAGCTATTTAGAAAGTGCTGTCTCTTCCTTCAATCTTTTCTAAGTCTCTCTTGGTTGTACAATCTGACCTTGTAATTACAACATTCTGATACAGACATTCCTAGACATATTTTTTATGTAGCACAGTGTGAGAAACAGTTGACACAACAGTACTATTCACATACCAGATGCTGGTGAATGCAACATGTGAGGCCATCCAATACCAGAGTAAACACAACCAGTCCAGGATTTAGAACTTTATTGCCAGGCAGTTACACTATTTAAATATGACCTATATGGGACTATTACTGCCATATTGTCTGGTTTATTCAGTACAAACCATACACATTTTTATAGTGCCAGGTGACATTTTACTCCTTTATATTTATTTGGTATGACTACTACAAGCAGGATTGTTACTCACCAGTCTCGCAATGCAGCCTTTGCAACCTGCTAGCATGGGCTTCCTGGTTCACAGCCCGCTCAGCTGGAGCTGTAATGAAAATAGAGAAACATTTATGCATACCTATCCATCATATACACAGGCTGGACTTTGGTAAACAATTATTGCTATGAATACTTACACGCTGCCGGAACATCTCCCCTGTCTCTTGCTTCTTGGACCCACTGTTCGAAGAGCTCCCTCTTCCTCCGTTTCATGTCGGTATAGTGGTGCCGGACCTGCTCACCAGTCTGAGGGATACCAGTGGCACTGGTGAGATCAAGGGTGAGACTCTCCCAGGCTTCCTCTTTATATTGGGAGCCCTGGTTATGGTTCTGCAGCAGTCTCATGTCATGTTTTTTTACCAGGAGTCCTACCATGACCTTGGACTCCTGCATGCCCCAGCACTGCGCCAAGAAGCGCATGTCATCTCCAAATCCTGCCATACTGCCTACAGTGAAGAGCTATAACCAGTTATGAGCTGTATTCTCACCTGTTGGGTTTAAATATGGTCAATCTCCCACCCTTTGCCATGATTGGATAGTTTTGAAAATGCTGAGCTAAGCTAAGCTATGGGGAAACCTGTTTTAGGTAAAGTTGGCAGTGCTTAAAGGGGCAGGTTCAACATTGCTTACCAATGGGCAAATCCACTTAGCTGGGCTATCCATTGCCTAGTATTCATATGTACACAATGCTTATACCCGGTCAACATAGGTGTGCAATGCTTAGCATTGCTTATGTTTTATTATATTGGTCTACCACCTGTATGGAATTGATTCATCATTCATTATATAATATTAGATTTATTTACCTTCCCTGATATCCCCCATGTGCTGTGATTAATTTATTCTTGTGTGACTATACTGTATGGGGCACTTGTGCTTATATGGGGGTTCCACTACTTTATTACACTGACACCTCCCATCTGGGCCTAATACACTGCTCTGGTTGAGAAAAAAACAGTTACTTATATAAATGTGTAAAAAATTAAAATTTTAATGTTTACACATACAAAATGGAAATGGATTTAGTGAGGCTCGACCTGTGAATAATTACATGCAAGGCATACACTCTAACTGCTACACTATTGCACTTACGCTTTTGCTGGATGTCTATTGCTTTTTAAATTATTGTGCTGTTTCAGCTGGGCTAAGCATAGCTAAGAAATGGGCACACCCATGCAGCTATGCTTAAACTTTATTGCATGTATAAAAAAAAATTATCTGTTGGGTTTTTTCATTTGTACCCTTCAGAATATCCATGCTAATGCTGAACCTGTTATTCCATCAACTTTCTGCTTTGTGGGATGATTGTCCCTTATGGCTTTGTCCACATTCCTTTCTCTGACAGGTTGGGAGGTGTGTACTATGTGCTTATGCTAAATTTGTTATTCTATCAACTTTTGGCTTGGTAGGGATGATTATCCCTTATGGCTTTGACCATTTTTCTTACCCTGATGGGTTGGGGGTGTTACGAGCATTCTTGCTCATTTTAAATTGCCAAATGGCAATTCTGGAGTGCAGGGGGCATTTTTAATGTGAGGGCTTTGCTCACAGACACATCCCCTGCTCTCGTACACAGAACTGTGTCCGTTTTACAGCATGGCAGCATGCCTTCATACATATGCATGGCTCGCTGCCATGCTGAACAGGAACAGTCCCTCCCATGCAGGAATAACTTATTCCTGCACAGCTGCTTGCTGAATCTGGAGGAGTATCTTCTATCCACCTCATCCTTTATTCCATAACCTTTTTTTTTATCTTTTTAATTATCCTCAAAATATCCCATAATTTGTTATACAAAAGCTTCTGATGTAACATTTCACAATATCCATAGTGCAATAACAATATTTTATCTATATTATCTACTTCACTTATATTCAAACCTTTACATAGTCCAAGAATCATGTCCATATTTAAATTTTCTAAATGTATTTTATCAAAATACGTTTTGTATATTTTCCAGATTTCTCTTGTTTTTACATATTCGATAAACATATTGTAATGCTTCATCAGTACAACAAAGGTTACATTTTCTATCCTCCATCCTCTTGTATTTTATAATATTAAAACAGTATGTTTAACAAACAACACCAAACCTAGTATCTTCCCAAAAACTACAGCATACCTTATTTCCCCTGCAAGTTTCAACTTGAACTTTTTGTTACATATTTAAATGTCTTATGTCTAATAAAAGTAATAAATCACAATTCTTTATTTTACACCATAACACATTTAGTCTTCTTTTATCATTAAACTATTTACATTTAAAGATAAGATATGTAAACTACTCTTTTCCTATTTACACCTTCTTTATGCAATTTTATCTTTCATTTTCTTACTTTGTTTCCTATAGACTCTTTGTTTCTTTAATTTAATATCACTTTTTCATTTTCTTAATTTGATAAATGTTCAAACCTGTTTTGCACTTCAGTATTAAATACATACTTTTCCTTTTGCATCTCATCTACTTCAGAAGTTACCTCTTCTGCAATTTCAACAAATATTTCACTTTGCAGAATTTGTTCATCTTCCTCCTGTGCCTTTATTCATCCCCACGTCACTATACACATCCATTTCACAAGCAAATCAATAATAGTGTATTCCCTCACATCTCCTACATAACATTTCACAATTATTTTTTTCCATGTCCCATCTCCCTTCAACGTCCACCCCCTCTCTTATTACATTCATTAATTAAATGTTCATCTCATCCCTAAAACATGCTTTTGGATGTCCCAATATTTAAGCACACTTAGTTTTATTTATAATTACTACACTTGACATATGGCACATTTTCCCTCAATATTATTAAAAAAACATTAATTTCCCAATACCTGCTCCATAAACTCCTATCATCAAAATATTTCTTAATTGCAAATACTTCTTTACAGTTTACAATCCTATAAGCCTTATTTCACTTTTCATAATGTCTGCAGTCCTAAACTGAAGCTTCATTTTCCTTTTAAACATTTTATATTTTCCTTTTATAACATATTTGTTCCAGGGACCACAGAAATATTTAGTGTAACATTTAAATCAGAAATGTTCTGCTAGCTTAAAAGTTTCAAAAGTCAACTCACAAAAAAGTTAATTCCCTAGATGTATGAAAGCCCTGATATCTTCTGGCCTGACGCCAAGTAGCTTTACCAAATTGCTCCAAAAATAGCATCTCTCTATAGGGTCTCCAGATTTGGATTTAGCTTTAATAATTGGTATCTGTCTTTGCACAGTTGTATTTACTTCTTTTACAGTATGTACATTCTTGGAAACAATCTAAGTATTTGTTTGCCAGTAATCGTGGTCTTGACCTCCTTGCCTATTATCTGTCTTTTCTTCCGCTGCTGCAACATTCTCCATTTCAGCCATTATGTTACTTATTTTAAATTGCAACGAAGAAATGCCACTTCATCTTCCTTGATAATTTTTTTAAAACCATCCTCCAAACCACCAGCTAATAGTTCTGCTAGAATTAAATGCAGTACTCCATTATCTGCCTTATTTATAACCTCCAAAACTTCTTTTTTAGAAGAAACATTCTCAGTCAGAGAAATAAATTCACTTAAATCGCTCACTTCCCCTCACTGGATCCTCCATCTTGTCAGAATGAAGTCATCTTATGGTCCTTTATTTATATCAAAATGAACTTTTATTTACAAAATTTTTACATATTTACAAATATTTACAAATGTAAAAATATATAGATATACAAATCTGTTTACACATTCATAATTTTCTTTAAAATCATACTAAATTTCCCCGTCCGTATTAAAACCCCACTCATGATCACCATTTGATTTTCTTTAATAGTGTTACAACATTAAACCTCATTCTTCTTTATTTACATACAAAACTCATCTTTTTACTGGGTTAAATCTAGAATATATATATATATATATATATATATATATATATATATATATATAGGTATATATCACTTCACCTAAAACTCATTTCACCTAGACTCATTTCACTGAGACCAAATCACCTAAAGTTCATTTCACCCAAAACTCATTTCACCTAAAACTCATTTCACTGACAAGTAGTACTCTAAGCCAATTCAAAAGTTTATGTCCGTTTCCCCAATGTAGTGTGATCCTGATGTTCGTATATATATATATATATATATATATATATATATATATATATATATATATATATATATATATATGGGTGTGTGGGGGCACAGCCCCGAACATAGGGGGGTATGGGGGGAGTAGCCCCCACATAGTTGGCTTTTACCAAATAATGTAAAACAAAACCAGACAACATAAAACCAAAATAAGTGGGGGGATATGCCCCTACCCCCGAAGGTGGGGGGGCTGTGCCCCCATCCCCCTTAAATATATATACTAACACCCGGATCACACTACAGTGGGGAAAAGGAGATATACCTTTGACTTGCCTTATTGTATTACTTGTCAGTGAAATGAGTTTTAGGTGAAATGAACTTTAGGTGATTTGGTCTCAGTGAAATGAGTTTAGGTGAAGTGATACATACCTCTATATATATATATATATATATATATATATATATATATATATATATATATATATATATATATATATATATATATATATATATATATATATATATATATATACATACCATAACATTTCCATTTTAGTTTCAAATCTCGTTTGTATTATTTTCATAAAGATCCTATAATCATTATTATTCAGTACTATCGGTCTCCAGTTTTTTAATTGTCTTCTATTTTCTTTCTTCCATCTGAAGTTAAGTATTGCACTACATAATTATTTATATATAATATCTTCATTTAACCATTCATTTAAAATCTTTAAAAATATATATTTTTGTCAATCCCTTAAATTATCATACATTTCATACCCTATTCTATTTGGTCTTGCAGCCACATCTATATTTACTTGTCTGAATACTTTACCCAGCTCATTTAAAGAAATCTCTTTTTCCAACTCTTTATTCTGTTTTTATATTAACATTTTTACTTTCCATGTTTTTTTCTCTCTTACTTCTTTTTTCTTTAAACATTTCTTGTACATATTGCACTACACCATTCATAATCTTTTCTTAAATTATTTCTATTTCTCATTTTACATTTTTTATTTCTCTCATTACACTATCCTCTTCCTTTACTAATCTGTTTAAGTAACTCAATAGTTTTTTCCTTTTCCTTGTAAAATATATATTTGTTTATATAACAATTCTCGTATTTTTTCTTGATTTCTTTCATATAATTATTTGTCTTTGTCAAATTACTTCCTATCATTATATTCTAAAGCTTTCAATGCATTGTTATATGCTCTTTTATATTTTTATCTACTTCCTCACATCATATTGCCTCTCTAAAAAAAATATATATATTTTGCCTTAAATATCATCCACCATTCAGATAATTTTTTATAAAAAATTTCTCATAGTAATAGGATCGTTCCATAACTATATTACTAATTTATTTCCTTCTTCATCCAGTGCTATCTGATTCATCATTTTTATTCCTTGTTTTCCTTTATCTCTAGCCATATTACAAGAGGATCAGAAAAATCCTCTTTCAGCTACCGCCCCTTCTCATATAACAAAACCTTCTGATACTATAAAATAATCTATTTCAGTTCTATATATACCTCTTTCATAAGTACATTATTTTTGTCCCTAAGTTTTAACTTACCACATCTTATAACTTCTAACATTTTTCTTATTATCTTTCTTTTTATGCTTGCCTCTTAAATCACAACTAAATCCTCCGATTATTTTATTATTCACATTTATTATGACATAGTCTAAAATCTGATGAAATAAGCTTTCCCTTTCTTTAAAATTAGTATAAGCATATAATGTTATAATTCTATATACTTGTTCTTTTCATTTTAAATGTTCAATGGTTAAGCTTCCCATTGTTGCTAAAGCTACATCTAATATCTTTACTGTACTTCTGCAGAATATGGCTATTCCAGAACATCTCTCATTCTCCAAATTCCAGATTATATTTCCTCTCCATAGTTTCTCTGTTTGTAATCTTTCTTCATTTGTTATAAATCTTGTGTCTTCTAATATACTTATATCTACATCACATGTATTCCACCACTGTAAAATCACAATTCTTCTTAGTACGATTCACATTTACTAAAAGTACTCTAAAATTTTCATTTTCAATTTTCCATATATTCATGGCTTCTTAACTTCATTGCTAATTACTAGGCTTTCTTAAAATGATATTCTAAACCTAGCCAATTTCCCTTTCAAAGGTGAAAATCAATGTACATTGTGTCTGTGAGTTAAACACCTTAACCATTATACAACACCTAATCACTAGCTGTCTTTTTCATCCCTTTCCTTTTCTTTTTTTCATTTGTATGTGTCCCTATTACCAGTAGAATTATTTTCTTTATTTACTACCTCCAATTTATGTCTTCTTTATCACTTATTTCAGAACCTTCTGTGTCCTCTTTACTGTTTTATTCCTCATCTAACCTTTCTTCTATTTCTACTGCTTCTAAAATGTCTTTTTGTTGTCCATTTTCTTCTCTTTCTCTTTCTTTCTCCTATTTTCATTTTTGGAATCCATCCATAAATGTCCAATTTTGTTACATTTATAACATTTCAATTCACATTTTTGCATCATGGCCTGTTTCTCCACAAATATAACATTTTCTTTTGTCACAGTCTTTCGGCTTTTTCCCGGTAAGGGGTCACCACAGCGGAACTCCGGTCTGCTAATGACTGGCAGTAGATTTTTACGAAATGCCAAGATGCCAGCTCGACGCCCAACCTTCAACGAAGGCACGCCCATTTATGCATGCATGTCTTTCGAATGTTACCCAGTCGCGGGGAGGACATGCAGACTCCACACAGAAGGCACTCCCAAGCCCAGCCGAGAATCGAACGGGAGAACCTCTTGCTGTGAGGTAACAACGCTAACACTGTACCACCACTTTTGTCACAGTAACTTATCAAATGTCCTTTTCCTCAAAAAAAAAACAAAAACATGTTTTGAGTTTTCCCCAGTATTTTACAACACTCCTATTCTCCTCCACATTTATCATGCTTGGTATAGGTATTATTTTGCTGGTTCTATTTTTAACACAATATTACAATCTCAGCCACTACTGCGGTAGCATTGTCGCCTCACAGTTAGACGTTGCCCATTTGATTCTCGGTTAGAGCGTCTTCTGTGCGGCGACATGTGTGAATGGGTGTTCCTTCATTGAAGGTTGTGCATTAGGCCTGGCAAACCAGTACGTAAAAATCTATTGCCAATCATTAGCAGACCGGAGTTCCACTGTGGCGACCCCTAACCGGGAAAAAGCCAAAAGACACAAACAAACATTACAATCCCAGCCACTAGTCCTTAAACTACTTTTGTCATTTTTATTTATTTTATTTATTTTACATTTGTTAACCGGGCTAGTCTAACTGGATATATTTCCATTTTCAGTAGAGGCCCGGGGAGAAAAGCTCCACATGTAGACAGGACGGATACAACATAACAAAAAATACATAATAACAGATTAACAAACAGATTAAAAAAGTGGTAGGTCTTTCACTCAAGACAAGAATGATTAATTATATTTTAAAGGTATAAACCACATGTTCAACATAATTTCATCTTTGGAATCAATTAGAGAAAGCATGAAACCAAGGAAAAGAGAGAACATTAATCGAAAGAAGGTACAGATTAGAAGAGATATGTATTGCCAGAAAGAGAGAGACAAATAGCCATGAGGAGGAGAAAGAACCAAGAAAATTTTAATCAGGCTTAGAGCAGGAACATATCCAGTGGTTTTTAAGGTGGACTCTTAGTTTTGTTTAAACAGAGCAGTAGATGCAATTGAAGTAAGTTCGAGGAAGTTTATTCCAGTGTTTCCCAATGGCATTTGAGAAAAGGGAATCACCAGCAAGGTTATTAGATTTGGTTAAGGTAACTAGCAGTTTGCTAGAAGAGCGGAGTGAGTTCAGGTTTGAGTAGGCGCTTAAGAGGTTAGAAAGAGCAGGTGTATTAAGAGGTTGGTAAAGGCTCTTTGGACAAACATAAGTTGGGATAGAAGCAACATGTTTGTCAGTTCAAGCCAGTTAAGTTGTTGCAGATTCTGACAATGGTGGGTTCTAAATTGTTTTCCAGTAACAAATCTAGCTATGTTATTGTAAGTGGTAGACAGTTTAGAGAGATTGTTTTTCTTGAGATTAGTGTAGATAGGTGAGGCATAGAGAAGTGTGGAAATAAGATGTGAGTGGGCAAGATTCACTTTTGCTGGGAAGGTTAAAAAAGTTTTGATTCTATATAGAGAGCCAAGCTTCCTGTTTACAGATTTAATGGTATTATTGATATGAAAGTCGAAGGAGAGATTGTTATCAATCGTGACACCTAGCAATTTGGTAGTAGAGTCAGGTGATATAATGGTTCCATTATTCGACACAATGGAGAAGTCAAATGTAGGGGATCTGGTAGTAGGTTTAAAGAGTAGTAGTTTGGTCTTTTTTGCGTTTAGGAGAAGACAGCGTTTTAGGAACCAAGTTTCAACTTTAGAAAATACAGCTTGAGTGTTAGTTTGAAGTTCAGAAATGGATTTAGCAGAGCAAATAAGTGTGGAGTCATCAGCATATTGAATGCAAGTAGCCTGTGGAATGGCTAATTGTAAGTCATTTATAAAGAGGGAGAAAAGAAGTGGTCCAAGAATAGAGCCTTGGGGGACTCCAAGTGAGATTGGTAGAAGAGATGAGAGATTGTTATCCCAGAGGACAGCCTGTTTCCTGTTAGTGAGATATGAACTGAACCAGTGGATAGCCTCAGGTCCTAAGGAAAGAGATTCGAGAATTTTAATAGGAGAGAGTGGTTAACCATGTCAAAGGCTTTGGACAGGTCAATGAAGAGAGCAGAAGACAGGATATTATTGTTGCGATTATTGTTAATAATATCTGTAAAGGAGAGCAGAGCAGTAGTTGTGCTATGATAGGGCCTAAAGCCATGTTGACAGTTTGTCAGAATTTTATTTTGTATAAGGTGATTCATTAACTGATGGTGGACACATTTTTCTATTATTTTAGCGAGTGGGGACAATAGGGCTATGGGCCTGTAGTTAGAATGTTCAAAGGAGTTTCCTCCTTTATGTAATGGTATGATGTGAGAGATTTTCCATACATCAGGGATGGTTTCTTCATTTATGGTCCTATTAATGAGAATTGATATGGGATAAGCTATTTCAGAGGCTGCTTTTGAAGGAATTCAGAAGGAAGCTGGTCAGCTGAGGGGGTGCAAGGTTTAAGTTTGAGAATGCATCTCTGTATAAAGGTAGTGGAGATGGGTTGAAGCCTAAAGGTCGGTAGTTTGGAGGATGCATGGTCATGGATGCTAGTATTGTCACAGGAGAGATGGGAGGCCAAGGAATTAATAGTATTAATGAAGAATGAGTTGAAAGTGTTGGCAGTATCAAGGGGAGAAATTTTATCAGACCCAGAAGGGGGGGGGGGTGGTAGTCTGTCCAGGGTGAAGAAGTCTATTTAGGGTTGACCAGAATTTTTGAGGGTTATTGTGATTCACTTGCTGAAGATTGCTATAATAGTTCCTTTTGTCAGAGAGGATTGCTTTTTTGGTATTGTTTCTCAGATGCCTGAAAGTCTGTTGGTCTATGGGAGATTTGCTAATTCGCCATTTTAACCAAGATTTGTTTCTAAGTGACATTTTTTGTCTAGTCTCTTTCGTTAGCCAGGGGGCTGGCTTAGCCTTAATTCTAATAGAACGTTTTGGTGCATGATAATCTAGAATAGTTAGGAATGTGTTGTTAAAGTAATTAACAGCTTCTTGAAGAGGAAGTGTTTTTAGTGGGTTCCAGTTACAAGCCTTTAGTTCAGTTTTAAATTGGGTTGGGTTAAAGCATTTGAGGTTACGTACGTATAAAGGAGAGTAGTTAGAGGTATTTTTTTGTCTTATAATATAGGTTAGGTTGTGGTCACTAATGTCATCAGGTAGCGTTCCAGACTGATATTTAACTAGAGGTTTGTTTACCAAAATCCAATCAAGAATACTTTCTTTGTTATTAGTTTTGTTAATCCTAGTAGTGGTGTTAATTGTTTGAGTGAAGCTGTGGAGATTAATATGAGATGCTGGGTTGTTAGTGGATATTGAGGACCAGTCTAAGTTGAGGTCCCCTAGTATTATGGTTTCTTGTGGGTAGGTGGATGAGGCCCAACTGAGGATATTTTCTACGGTAGTATAGTTATTTCCAGGGGGTAGATATATACAGATGATATAGATAGATTTTTTGAGGTTTAGTTGCAGCTTTGAGATAAGAAGTTCAGTTTTAGTAAATCCAAGGTTCTCATAGGGTACTAATGTTATTTTTAGTTCTGTTTTGAACAATAGTGCTACTCCTCCGCCTTTTTTACCATTGCGGTCTCAAGATATTATAACCTGGTGGTATGATTTCAGTGTCTCTAGTAAAGGGTTTTAACCAGGTTTCTGTTAAACAAAGAATATCAAAGGAGTGGTGATCAAGAAGAGAGTGGAGTTGGGTTATTTTGTTATTGACGCTTTGGATGTTAAGGTGTCCTATGAGTAGAGTATTTGTATTGGAGGTTGGTAATTGAAGAGAAGTGTTTAGAGAAACAGGTGTAGCCTCAGCTGAAAAATTAGATGGACCAGGGTTGGGGTGGATGTCACCATCTACCAAGGTAGAGTGGTTGTATTGCAAGTAAGATTTGTTAGGGAAGTTCAGTAAGTATTTTAGTTTCCTAATCAAGAGGTTCTGACTTTTTATGTGAGACAATCTGTGGTATTTAGCTAAGAGGTAACAAGAGGTAGATGTAATGTTTAATTGAGAAAAGTTTAGGCTTTTGTAATTTGAGGTTGTGTGTTTAGGAGAGTAGTTGAAGTGGAAATTGAGTTTAGTTTCATAGGAGGTTAAGGAATATGGCAGAGTGAGAGAAAGGGAAGTAATGAGTAGAAGAATTAGTATTTTTAGAGTATTGTCTTTTACAGAGATCATGGAAGTATAATGGTGGATGTCTGTAGACATGTTGAGGTTAGCAAGAGAGGAATAGACTAGAAGACTTTGGTAAGACTATAGTGTAAGGATGTATAGCTAGATGGAAGAGACAGGATAAGAATATATATACCTTTAAGTATAGTCAGGTGATAGGAGAGGTGATAGAGGAAGGTATAGTTGAGAGGAAGCTGTAGATGATGTAAGAGTCAGTGATAGGTGAAGTTATAGAGGGGGTGTGGTGTAAGGGGTATAAAGCTAAGGACACGTGGGGTGGGTGGGATAAGGGGGTAGGGAGAGGAGCGAAGCGGGGCAGAAACAGTTAGAGAGGAGAGCAGAAAACAATCAGCTAAGCAGGAAAGTTAACACCACGAGTTACCTATACTACTTAGTTTAAGAAGCAAGAAAGGGAAAGTTATTTAAGGAGCCTGAACATAAACTTTTGCAATGTCCAGTACTTCTTTCCATAAAGTTTTCAAATGTCCTTTCAAATTCTCTCTTTCTACCTCTGTTCAAAATTCTACATGAATTTTCTTTTTTGTTTCCTTGTTAAATGATTTTATCACATAAAGAGTCCAGTCTTTCTGTTTTTCACATTCTCCAAGAAAATTGTTCATTGAAAACTCAGTCTCAAATATAATGTCACAAAATGTTTCTTTTTTAATAAAAAAATAATGCTCTTACCTCATGTGCTTTTGCACCCAAAAGAGCTATTAAATTGTCCCACACTTTATACCTGCCCATTTCGTTGTCTTCTTTACTTTGAATCCTTACTACATACTTCCATTTTTCATTTTCTTCTGCCTTTTTTCTGTTACTCTACTTTTGCCTTCTTTTACTTTCTCTCCATATGTTCTCTTTTCTATCTTACTAGTTTTCAGGATTGTCTTTGCATCCTTCTTTTGTATTTTCTCCATAATTTCCACCCAGGAAACATCTCCATTTTCTGGCTCATCCTGCAACCCTCCAGACTAAAAAGTTGTAGTAATACACATCCATCATTTGCCGACATCTCCATCAAACAGATTTCTTTGAAACATTTCCTCAGAATCCTGCACACATTCTCAGGTCTCAATGTTTGCTTTTCACTATTGCATGTGACTCCCTGCCTCTTCGGGTTGCCTCTACTGCTGGAATGGAAAAGGGAAGTACTCCTCCAAAATGGGTCTCGTTAACATCAATGACGAGTAGGGGAAATTCCCCAATGCCCTTGCCAACTTTTCTCTAGTGGTTTGAATACCTCCTCAGGTCTCCATTGAAAAGAACTATTAGCTTAGTGGAACTAACCTGGTCAACAAACGAAAAATTAAAAAATTTAAAAATATTTTGAGGCACTTTTTGACTCTCATTGCCAGGACTTGTTGCAGGATATGTCCATTATATGTTCATACTTCATTCATTTTTAACTGTCCACCATCATTTTATGGTTTCCTTCTGTATGTTTTATTTTTGCACGCAAATGCCTTCAGTATATTAACTATAGCATGGTAAAACCTCTTTTTTGTCAAGTATCCTATCTTCACTTAGAATGCACAGATTTGATATTATTTTATATGCATAGCCTGGTAACATACCTCTCAACTGTCCAGATTTTCGCAGAATGTCCAGAATTCTGCCTCATAATTTTGGACTTTTGCTCATAAAATTTGTGGTTTACTGGTAAATCACTAAGGATTAAAGACACTAAATAATGACATACATTTGAGTTTAAGACTTCATATCCTTTGGAAAATGCATACTAACACATATCCTGTTATTCTAGCAACTTTCTGAGTTTATAAGAGCAATATTTAAAATCTGTCCCTATTTTGGGCCTTTGTCCCCTCATTATTTTAGGCTTTGTCTAGATTTCATGAGCTAACAGGTTGAGAGATATGCCTGGTAAAAATCTGAGGGAGTCTCAAAACACAGGGACTGAATGGCCAATAAAATAGACTTAAATATATCAAGTCTGAGATGCAGTTTCCAAGAATATTCCCTTATCTCTGAGGTATGGCAATTTCAGAGTTGACATATGTAAGTTGTGGGGTGTGGGGGGCTTGATTTTGACAGTGGGGTGGAGGAGGGGCTTGCACCCTGCAAAAAAGAAGTTTAAAGAAGAAGAGTGGTGCTCGAGATTCCCTTTCTCCTAGAGTTTCAAACTTTTTTCTAATTGTCAGCAAGTGCCATTTCAATAGGGAGCCATTTAATATTGCTGTATTATTTACATTTTACTACTTTTCTGACTTATTTAGTCCTGTAAAGGAAATGCTTTTGTTGTGTCCAGTGGGACTAATAAATCCTAGAATAGCTATTTACCCAAGTTATTTATGGTAGCACATACAGTATCCAATACCAGCCTCTGACCTTATTTCTGATCTAATCTCAGGGCTAGTAGCACTGTGATTGGATAGAAGCTCTACAAAGGATTATATTAACCTAATCACTGCTTCCCAATTACTTACCTAGTGGCTAGTGTATTAGGCCTAGATGAGAGATTCATAAAAAGCTCACTAGTCCTCTGGAAAGGACTAGCATCTTTGATTCAAAATGCATATTTGTCTTGATTATACAGTGTGAGCCAGGCACTATTTTTTTCTAACTACTACATCTTAGCAACTTCTAATTTGCCATGAACTTTAATGTGAACTTGAAATATATGTCTCTTATTGGTGTAACAGAGGTCTGGGCTGTCTAGTGACTGGTCCATGCTGATGTTCATTATTATGAAGACACTGGCCTAAGTTGTATGGGTTATATCCTGCATAGAATATAAGAGTCAGTCAGCTTCCAAAGCTTCAGGGCACCTTTCATGCACCCAGAGAAGAAACTAGGCCATTTGGAGCCCAGGGTGAGAACTTCCTTTGGCCCCCCCCCACACACACACACACGCACACTTGAAGAGCTGAAGAGCAAATAAAAATGTTTTTTTTGAGCTGGGAAAAAAAAAAGAATGCCTTGACATTAACTTTGTCTAAACACATGAGAAACAAAGCAGCCAAATACTCCCAAATGGTCAAACTGGGACGCCAGTCAAAGTGTAGATAAAAAACCAACAGAACAACCACGACACTGGTAACTTCTTTATTAAAATACATAAAAGGATGAGCGCTTTCACATATTTTCAACTAGATCCTTCACTGTCTCATTCTCCCGTTCACCATGGGTCTCTCTGTAGAATGTTTTCATTTCACACTCCCTCTGCTGGTCAGTTGTGAAGTTGCAGGTATCCATTGTTTGATTGGTAGGGGTAAATAAATTCTCATTTTGGGATGAAGAGAGGACCTTCGGTCTGGCTCCTGTAGATTCAAACATTAAAGCTTGTTGATTAGGTGGAGGGGTGGAACAATGAGCTGAAGCAGGCAAATGTAAAGCAGTAGTTGTGCTGGATAAAATAGCATCACTGGCCACAGTATTCTCTACTGCATTAACTTTCCCATTACTGAATGTAGCTTGCGATGAAGTGGGTGTATCAGGCACTGTGGAAAGATGTTGTTGCTTTGGCCAAACGAACACATGGCCCTGACTAAAGTCAGTAAAGTCTCTTTGAAGTTTTCTCTGTTTGATCTGTTGCAGCTTAGACTCATAAACAGTAACGTTAAAGAGAAGATAATCAAACTGAGTAGCGTAAATGTCTCCCTTATAACGCAATAACAGCTCTTTCGGATTCTGTTCCATTTGTAACAATAGCTGCTGCTCTATTGGTGCAAAATACTCTAACATCAGCTTGATATAGTTCAAACCAGTGTCCAAATTAATCTGTTGCCACTTTTTCAAAAATATGGGATGTACTTCTCCACAGCCCCAGGCAGGCATACATAACACTCACATCCTCCTAGGGACTATATAGAAGTAAAGGCATGCTTCCAAATGTAAATGTTGTCAGGTCAAGCATTTCAATTTAAACAGATCATTTTCTAGCTCTCTTAATGTTGTCAAAAAGTCATTATAGTCACTGGGTAAAGATTGCTTTGTTGTAAAACTTTTACCTTCAAAAGTGAGCTTCAGCAGAGGATTCTCTTGAACTCAAGTAATTTTGCTCCATTGCTGTTGTAACTGATTAGTGGTGGGATTATAATCCAATTCCACCTGTATACCTTCAGCCATGTGGAGTATAGGAAGAAAACTGGAAAACAGGAGAAAAAACAGCTAAATATTCCCAAATGTTCAAATGTCTTGATTACACAGTGTGAGCCAGACACTATTTTTTTCTAGCTACTACATCTTAGCGACTTCTAATTTGCCATGAACTTTAATGTGAATTTGTAATATATGTCTCTTATTGGTGTAACTAAGGTCTAGGCTATCTTGTGACTGGTCCATGCTGATGTTCATCATTATGAACACACTGGCCTAAGTTGTATGGGTTATATCCTGCATAGAATATAACAGTCAGCCAGCTTCCAAAGCTTCAGGGCACCTTTCATACACCCAGAGGAGAAGCTAGGCCATTTGAAGCCCAGGGCGAGAACTTCATTTGCCCCCCCACATCGACCCGAAGAGCTGAAGAGCAAATAAAAAAAAATTTTGACAGGGAAAAACGAATGCCTTGACATCAGCTTTGTAAAAAAAAACATAACAGAGACCAAGAGCAAGTCCAAACAAGCAAGTTTAAGTTTAAAAAATTTTCAGAGTAAATCATTTAACTGTCATGTGATACATAACTAAACACATTGCTTTAGTAATTTAAAGAAACCACTACTGGACACAATCATTAGTTCTAAGGTAGTATGTACAATTTAAGTTAAAATGCAAGGGCTCCCTATAAACAAGACTGAAAACACAAGAGAAGAGCGAATCTTGAAAATTGCTCTTCTCCTTAGAACTTCTTTTTGGAGGGGGCAAGCCCCCACTCTGAGATCACCATAACTTGAAGAAAAGGAAATATTCCAAGAAATGGCATCTCAGACTTGATATATGTATCCATTGTTATGGCCATACAGTCTCTGGGTTTTCGAACTCACTCTATCGAGTCTTGATATTTCAAATGGTTACCAAATAGAAGACGTTGCTCTTGTGAAAACAAAGCTGAGAGGTGAAGGTTGAATGTGGACTAAAACAAAAATTACAAGCATCACCATTACTGCAAGCAGTGACTATATCAAAGAAAATATGACTAGAGCCCTCCCTTTCTCTGTTGATTTAACTCACATGTTAACTATAGTCAGTAGCATGGCAGTATGACAGTGGCCAAGGCCTAACACAGTGGAAATGCTGCAGTTTTTGCCTGTAAGAAAATCATTTGTATCAATGAGATAAACAATATGTTGAATAATAAACTGTTTATTTTAAATATATTTTGCATTTTTAAGTGAGGTGAAGTCAGAAAACTCAATCAGTGTAATTTTGTGAACAAAAATCATAGAAGCTAACAAAGGGTACACCCTTCTGATTTCAACCTCATTGTTTACAATGGCAATGTAAAGTTACTCACCAGGCCAAGTTCACAAGTATTAGTGTCTTCAGTAACCCAGACAAATGTTTATTACAACACATACAAAAATGAAAACATAAAAAACTTTTCCGTAACCAGTTAGTACATACAGCATGTCAGATGTAGTATAATTGTCTGAGCTTTACTGTTTGCAGCAATCAATCAGTAAGATGTTTTATTGCACAATATATATCTTTCCCAGCTATTCCTCTCCACCTCTTTGCTCAAGAAATCTGGATGAAGCCAAAAATATTGGGAGGACAAAGGCCTAAAAACAGATCCTATTTTAAATATTGCTCTTAGCAAATTAGAAATTTGCTAGAATAACATGTTTTGTGTTAGCATGCATTTTCAGAAGGATATGAAGTGTGAAATTCAAATGTCTTTTATTATTTACTGACTTCAATCCCCAGTGATTTGACAGAAAACCTCAAATTTTATGAGGAACAGTCCAAAAATATGAGGCAAGAATCTGGACATTCAAAGCATCAAACAATGTGGTCTTGTTGCAGCGGAATAATAAAGTACTGATAAAACACACACAAAGGCATGCAGACAACTCTCTCTCTCTCTCACACACACACACATACACAAGCACAGGTGTTAGGCAGTAAGGTCATAATAAGTAAGTGTTGATGTTCTGAAATCTCTGATTGTACATTGACCACTTTTAACAGTGAGATTGCAGAATGTAAGATACTGCTATGAAACCAGAGTATGACCAAACAACTAGCAAATGAGTTACCCAGTGTCGGTAATAACCTTTTGTTTTTAACTTGGAAAATTGAAGTTCTTTAAATGGATAGAAATATTTTACAGTATATTTGTTTCATAAAGTGTAAGAAAAAAAATGTTATGTTAATGACAATGGATAATTGTGAAGTCATAACTGAATATTACTTGTGCAAACTTGTTTAATTACCTGAGTATACAGCTAGTCATTTGGTGGAATTAGGAAAACAACTGCTATCATCATCACCAGCAGCAGCACCCCCCCCCCTTCCCATTTTCTACATGAGGTTGGAGTGTTGTGTTAACTGTCACCATCTCTCTGGATTCAATGCCACACTCCTGCCTTCTTCGACACTCATGGCTGACTCGCAGATCTTCTCTCACAATCCATCAGCCTTTTTTGCTGGATGTCCTCGTTTCCTCTTACCTTCTTCCTGTCTGTCCCAGATCTTCTTCACTAGATTGTCTTCTGCTTTTCTGTACATGTGCTTGAACTACCACATCTGTTCTCTTTGATCTTTTCTGCAAATAGAGCTACTTTGGCTTCTGCTCTTATGTCCTCATTCCTTCGCCTGTTCCACAGTGTGCATCCTATCACCTCTCCCATGCACTTCATTTCCATCACCTCTAGCATCCTCAGCTGCTCTGCCTTTACTGTCCAAATTTCTGTACTGTAGAGCAGCAATGGTCACACCATTGCTTTGCACACCTAACTATTCAGCTTCTTTGGCATTCTTCTGTCATACACTACCCCCCGGCACTCTGTGCCATTGGGCTGCAGCCCCACTGATTCTAGCTTTGACCTTTTCATTCCGACTTCCCTTCTCCTCCGCCACCCCTCCCAGATACTTGAAGCTGTTAACCTACTCCACTATCTTCCTTTACAGGGGTTCCAGGGGTTGGGAGGGTGGCCTAATGGTTAAGGTGTTTGCCTCACAAACACAAGGTGCAGGGTTTGAGTCTCACAAGGGATAATTGGCTAGGCTTAAAATGGCTCACAAGAGCAGTTAGCTTAGTACTAATCTATGAACCTATGAACATCTCAATTTCCAGCTTCTTCTCATTCCCCTATTTGCTGCTATTACCAGAGTCTTATCTGTACTTAGTTTCATCTCACATGCCCTCAGTTTTGCATTCCATTCCCCTACTCTTTGCTGATGTTCTTGCTCCTAGTCTGCTTGTAGTGCCCTATCATCTGCAGACAGCAACTTTGCTGATCTGACCCCTCCAAACTTTTGTTAATGTAATCCAGCACCAGTATGAACAGCAGTGGGCTCAGAGCTGAACCCTGTGCACACCCTCTTCCAGTGGGAACCCCTCTGTGAGACCAAACACTGTTTGTACTTGTCATTGGATCTTTGTACATAGTCTGCACTAATTTTACCAATGTTTCTGGGACTTCAGACCACAGCAGTACTGCCCAAATCAGCTTTCTTGGGGCCTTATCATATGCTTTCTCCAAGGTAGGAATGCCCAGTTATGCTCTTTTCTCATCTCTAGCTTCTTCTCCACTATCTGTCTCACTGTAAACATCAGGTCAGTTGTGCTGCATCCTGACCTGAATCTGAACTGCTCATCTACTATCTTATATACCTATTTATCAATCACCCTCTCCAGAACTGTCATGCAATGTAACAGGAGTTTTGTACCTCTGCACTGCCCACAGTTGTGGATGTCCCCTTTGTTCCTGTACACTGGTGTGAGTATGCTTATTCTCCAGTCATCTGGGATATGCCTTTCACTCCACACTGCTATTAGTACCCTCAGGAGCCATTTCGTCCCTATCTCACCCAGCATCTTAATCATATCTGCTGTGACTTCATATGTGCCTGCTGCTTTATCATATCTGCTGTGACCTCATCTGAGCCTGCTGCTTTATCGTATCTGCTGTGACTTCATATGTGCCTGCTGCTTTCCTGACTTCATTTCCTTAGTGCTGTTCTTACTTCTTCTATTGTGGGCTCCTTCTCTTCTCTCATTATAGGCTGTGTCTGGGGTAGTACAGCTTCTGTGTTTTTTTTTCATTCAGAAGCTGCTGTTGAGTACTCCTTTCTTCTGCCGTTGATGCCCTGTGGACTGGTGAGCAGGTTGTTGCTGGCATCCCTTATGAAGGATATCTGACTGTCTTCTTTATCTTTCCATCTTTGCCTTGCAATCTGATATAGATTCTTTGTGCCACCTACTGAGTCACTTCCCAGAAGCTGGTAGAATGCTGCTGATGCCTTGTTCTTTGCTATTACAACTGCTTTCTTAGCCTCTTTATTACCAAATCAGTATTCCTTCCTAGCCTGCTCCGTCTTTTTTATCTCCCATTGTTTCCTGCACTTCTTTCTTTTGATGACATCCTGGATTTCTGCATTCCACCATCATCTTTCCTTATGTACCTTATTTCCATACCTGGCTCAGCTACGTAACTGTTCTGTAGTTCTCACACATGTTGTTTTGAGGCTCTGCCATTCTTCTTCAACTCCACCTATTTCCTCCTCTTCTTTGGGTGCTAGAGCCCTGAATATTTCCTTGAACTGTTGTACATTTTTCTCTGATTAACTTTCAGGTCTTCAGCTTGATCTGTTTTGAAATTAGAGCCTTCTGTGACCACTGCTTACAGCTGATTGTGGCAACCAGTGGTTTATGCTGTGGGTGGACTGTTTCACTGGGGATGATTTTGCAATCACTCATTCTACCCCGGTGTCCTTTCCTTATTAGGATGAAGTCTACATGAGTTGCATGTTGGCCACTCTTGTATGTGATCTCGTGACTGTTTCTCTCTCTGAACCATGAATTGGCTACTATCAAGTCATTTGCCAGACAGAAGTGTAGAATGGCCTCTCCATCTTTATTCCTGTTACCTCATCCATGTGGACCCAGGCAGTCCTCATATTCTGTTCTGTTTGTCCCGATATGTGATTCAAGTTGCCCATTATCAACACCAAGTCATGTTGTCCTGTTTTATTTAGTAGGTCCTGCAACTGCTGTATGAATGCACTCTTCTTCACTATCACAACCCTGCTGTTGGGCGTAGGCTGTGATTATGAATACTGTCCTATCATTACACTTGATTGCCTGATGTCTGATTGCCATGAGTCATGTCTTCAACAGTCATGTCTGACTGTCATAGGTCTTCTCTCACACAATCCATCCACCTCTTTGTTGGATGCCCTCGTTTCCTCTTGCCTTCTTCAAATTTGTCCCAAATCTTCTGCATCATATTGCCTTCTGCTTTCCTGCACATGACTGGACCACTGTAATCTGTTCTCTTTGACATTCTCTGTAACTGGAGCTACTTGGTCTTCTGTTCTGATGTCTTCATGTCTTCATCTGTCACAGTGTGCATCCTACCAACTGTCTCAGTCATTCCATCTCATTCACCTCTAGTTTCCTCAACTGGTCTGCTATTACTGCACAGGTTTCTGCACCTTTGAGTAGTACTGGTCACACCACTGTTTTGCACACCTTACGTTTCAGCTTCTTAGGTATTCTTTTATCATGCACTACCCATGACACTTTGCGCCAATTGGCTGCGGCCTCTTTGATTCTAGCTTTGACCTCCTCATTCAGACTTTCCTTCTCCTCAACCACCCCTCCCAGATATTTGAAGCTGTTGTCCTGTCCTCTATTTTCCCTTCTATCTCATTTCTCAATTTCTTCTGATTTCATCAGTTTGTTACCATTACAACTCTTTTATTTGTATGCAGTTTCATTCTATGTGCCTTCAGTTTTGCATTCCACTCCCCTATCATTTGCTGAAGTTCTTGCTCAGAGTTTGCTTGTTATACTACATTGTCTTATTACAGCAACTTTGTTGATATGTATCTTCTAACTTCTTTGCTAATGTAGTCCATCACCAGTATGAACAGCAGTGGGCTCAGAGATGTACCCTGATACAACCCACAACCACTGCGGACCCCTCTGTGAGTCTGAACATTGATCATTCTTGCATCATTGGGTCCTTCTACAAAGTCTGCACTAATTCCACAAATGTTTCTGTGGCCAGCACAGGAATGCCCAAATCAGCTTTCTTGGAACTTCATCATATGCTTTCTCCAAGTCTTGGAATGCCCAGCTGGACTCTTTCCTCATCTCTATCTTCTTCTCAACTCTCTGTCTCAAAGCAAATATCGGGTTGAGTTTGATACCTCTGTTCTGTCCACACATGTGACTGCCCCCTTTTTTCTTGTACACGTTCACTAATATGCTTATTCTCTCTCATGCAGTATGGCATATGTTTCTTTACATGGATCATCTTTATAACAGCTCTAACCAACATTACATATTTAATACACAGACTCTGTTCAATTGCATAATATGGTTTCTTAGATGCATTCTTGATGTTAGTAGTATCTGTATTTTAGCACAGTAATTAGATTCAATATTGTTAAACTTTGGTATACCAGATATCAAAGATCTGTATGTTGCCTCCCTACAAGACGGATTCCAGAGAACCTGTATCATCCTGGGGCACATGAATAATGTTTCTACCAACAGATAGTCCCCCTGGTAATGTACAGAAGCAAATTTTCTGATGCTTTGTTTATCTACAGTGCAGTTTTGAATAACTGCATTCTTTCATTCATGCTCTGGTTACCCACCTAGGTCGGATTTGCAATAGTGCGAGAGCATATTTAACACTCAGTGGGTGCAAGGCAGAGAAATTAACCTCAGACAGGATGCCAGTATGTTGCAGGACTCATAAACAAGAAGTGGTCCAAGGACTGATCCCTGAGGGACTCCACTTGTTATTGGCCTCTTTGTAGAAGTGGACTCCCCAATTCTAACTTCCTGGGTCCTGTCTGTGAGCCATTTGGCTATCCACTGGGTGGCATACAGGTTTGCACCTAACCTCTTGAGTTTGTCAACAATAACCAAGTGAGGTATTGTATCAAATGCCTTGGCCAGGACAAGGTAGCAGTGTGAACCATTTTCCCCTCTTCCATTGCTTTGGTGACCTTCTCAAAGAAATCCACCAGGTAGAGTAGGCATGACCTGCCCTTAACGAAACCCAACTCAGTTGGGTCCAGTGTCTGGAGGTTTACTATATTATTATTGATCATTTACATGATAATTATTTCCATGGCTTTACATATAAGACTAGTGAGACTTATGGGTCTGTAGTTTCCAGGGTCTGTAGATGGCCCACCTTTGTGCAGATGGATGACTGTTGTTCTCCATTCATGAGGCACGAGGCTGTTTGGAGGCTACAGTTAAATACCAATTCCAGAGGCCCTGATAGGTCATGTTCCATGCTATTTAGAAGGCATCCAGGGATATTGTCTGGGCCCATTGATCCAGTGTTCTTGCCCTTAGAGAGAGCATTAAGGACCTGTTCCCTAATGCTAGCAGGGGAAGTTATATTTGATGGCATTTCCTGAAGGAAAGTTGAGGGGGAGAGAGGGGTAAATTTGGAGCTAATTTATCAGACAGTAGGTTTGCAATACCTTCTGGTTCAGTATAGGTGGCTCCATTTACAATACGTTCTGCACACAATTGTGTATTGCCTTTGAGTTTGTGGGCATAGCTAAAGAATGCCTTGTGGTTGTCCTTGGCCTGGGAGGCCAAATTCACTTCAAATTTGGCTTTGGTAGATTTATTTGTCCTCTAAGTTGTTTGTTTAGTTTGATGAGACTGCTTTTATCCTGCTAGGTGCTCCACCTCCTAATTTTTGTCATGATTTTCTTCCTTCTGTTATACAGCCTATTGACTAAATATTCCAGCTTTAACTGGGGGTCCAGGGAGTTTGTGTTTGCAAAATCCAGAAATCTCTGTGCCTGTATGTTTGGTGTCATATAGGATTCCCAATTAATAGTGGAGTAATTAAAATTGCCCATGAATATGGCATTGGGTTGGATAGTGAGTGCTTCCAGTAAGTTTAATTACATGATATGGGTTTCCTGGGTCATAGAGGGGGACCTATAGCTTGTAAGAAAGTGGTATTGGATTTTGTCTATGGTGATTTGAACATGGAGCAGCTCAAGGGCATTGTCCTGTTTGACCAGCCTTGACATATATTTATTTTTTATGTAAAGTGAGACACCTTCACCTTTAGTCCCTGCCTGTGAAGTAGCTGGTCTACATGTGTGGAATCCATTATAACCTTGCACTGTTGGTGTGCTCTCCACAGCTTTAAACCATGTCTCAGTGACATCATAGATGTCATTATTCTCGGTGTGCTCTCCACAGCTTTAAACCATGTCTCAGTGACATCATAGATGTCATTATTCTCTAGGATAAAGAGAGCTTCTAGGGAGTGGAGATTTTGTTTAGACTACTAGCACTGAGCAGTAATACCTTTAGATTTCCTTGGTTTTGGTTTGCTATGTCGGAAGTACTTTCAGTTTGGCATTGCCTAAAAAAGTCACTATGGGGGAAGACAATGTTTTAGCTAATATTCAAGAGCATAAAGAGGAGAGGTACAGATCATTCCTGGCAAAGCAACGTGGTCTGTTGACCATCTCCTTCCATGCTGACAAATATTGTACCCCCTTAGAATGACACCAGGTCTGTATTGTATGGAATCTCAGCTATCCATATACTTCTTTGTTAAATTATATATATATATATATATATATATATATATATATATATATATATATATAAAATACATATATAATGCAATCCATATTTTATAAAGCTGCTGACATGGCTGGCAGAAACTGCATACATTTATGTTTATCAATATTACTGTATATAATTTCCATATATTTTCAACAATTACATAATAATATATATTTTACCTGTGGCAATATATCTCTGCAATTGTTAATCTTCAATGATTTCCTGGGCTAAGAGTGAAACTGGACAGTTGTAATTAGTACTCTACCCCAGTTAACAAATTTAAATAAATAAATTAGTAAAAAAATAATATGAATAAATAAATAGCCCTTCGAACAATTATACCTCATAGATGCCCAAAAGTGCCCCCCCCCACTATGAGGTGCTTGTCCCACGAGAAACCATCTGTGCAACCTTTTGTTTCAAAATTTTCCATCCCCATAAGTCCTTACTCCCAGCCTCTCTCCTCAGGCTTCATTTCATAATCTCCAAATGTATTCTTTCTCCTTGTAACTCCTGCAGCTCACACCTGTCTCTTCACAGGTACTCCATTATCAGTATTCTCCCTGCCATTTTTCTTTTATTCCCTCTCACCTTACTTACTTTCTACTTTCTCTACCTTTGAAGCTTCTCACTAACTTTCTTATCCAGCTATATATATGTCTCCTACTAAAAGAAGCCACATTTGGTGATTCCCATCTCCTGGCAGTCTCCCGCTTAACCTAAGCTGCCGTGTATTGTAGTTTCACACGTTCTTCCGTTTTCCAGCATGCTAAGTAAGTCTCTACCCCTAAGATATGAAAAAAAGTATTTTCAGGTGTTTTATCATGAATGCCTTCTCAGAAAAAAAGCATATCTGTTGGTTTATCACAGTGTTTTAATGTGACAACACAAAGATAAAAATGCAAAGATACTCCATGAGCAACACATTAAAGTCATAAAGTTCAGAGTAGTCTGATTGCATTTATAAGTTCAGATGGAATTAAATACTTTTTCTATAATGTCAGGTATGTCCATTCTCTTGTGGCAGCATCAGTACCTGGTACTAAATCAATAATTTAAATATTTATAGTTATAAAACAGTGTGCAAGTATGTTAAAGTGGTTTAAGAATCCAGATGAGAACCTTTTTTTTTTTCTCCTTCATTTTTGTCATCTTTTGTATTTAACATTAGACTATTTTGATATTTTCATGTTATGGCAGCCATCTTTAAATATATTTCTAAAGCATTTGCTTTCGACTGTTTTTATAATTCTATCTCCTAACAAGGCACTGCTTAAAGAATACCAAGTAACTGCATAAATTCACAGACTTTTAAGCATAGCTGGTTTGCAGACCTCTCGACCAATCAGGGACAAATTTCAACAGAATCAGGGACAAGTCTAGAAAAAATCAGGGACAATCAGGGACACTTTTAAAATATTAGTGCTATTAACATGAAACATTGACAGAATCAGAGTATATGAATTAATACACATTTTCTGAAGTCAAAGAAGCCTATAACTCTTAATTATTGTCATTATTCATTAAGTGTAATTCACCACCTTTCCTCCAAAAGTCACTAGTTTTAGGAGGACAGAACTAAAATTTGAGTCAAAATCAGGGATGCCCCTGAAAACCAGGGACAGTTGAGAGGTATGCTGGTTTGTTACAACATCTGAGAAAAAGATGTTTAAATTGCTTAAAGCCTTAGCTATGTGCCTTTCAGTTAGAAGAAAATAACCACCAAGTTCTTCAAACAAATCACTCACATGTAAGGTAAGAGATGATTAGAGCATACTGACTTTTAAGTAATTTGCAAAAAAAGACAGAAAAGGAAAAGGGCAAAAAACGCTGCTGCTTGCAATCTATATGCTGACACAGGGTCTAAATTAATGCTACAATTCACTGAAATGCATTATCTGCATTTAAACCTGATTGCATCAGTACCTTCCAATCAAGCTTCAGAAGAAGAATTAGCACTGGTATATTAGCTATATGGATGGAACTTAAAGTAATAAATGAAAGAAACAGAAGTACCAGCATTTGCTATTTAATGAACATTAGCTAACTATTTTAAAAATAATAATAAAAAACAGCAGGCAACACTAAAGATATTGCTGGATAAATACATATTTATAATGAGAGGTTTGTCTGGCACTGTTTGCAGAACCCTAGCTACAAAATTTAATTTTGTATTCATAACATTGTATTCTTGCCTCCTGATGCTAATCCACACATGAAAAATATTAATTTTGAGAAATGTAGTCCTCCACACATTCATTAAATGGAAGTAGAAAATATTGTTTTAGATGAGCAAGCCTATTTCTGTGCAAAGTATTCATAGGCCTAGGGTACAGGCAACAATGTAGAGAGTTGTAGAAATGTTTTTCATAGTATGACTGTTTTTGAGAGATGCTCAAGAAAAAAATGTTGTTTGACTATAAACAGCACAATTCTATGTTGTCTTTTTCATCTGACTCAACATATGGGTTATTGGATCCATCTGGATCCAACCTCAGCACATTTTTTCATGCCTTTAGATCCAGATCTGAGGCTCTTCCTCAACCCCATAATCGATCTTGTCATACAATACTCCAGATTTCATTTGCCACCTGTAAAGTCAAGATGTGATCCGCAAGACCTCAGTGCTCATTTCAAAACAGTGTTTATATCTTCAAGTTTTTCCTAATATTTTCTTAAAATATCTCTTTTAGGGTGCTTTTCTTAGTACCTTATTGCTATTTTAGGTAGCTTTGTGTCCTTTCAATTTTTGCCATTTTTTAAGGAGTCTTCTTCCCTCCCTTTCTCCCCTACCTTCCAAAAAGAGTTACTATATTGTACACACACACACACACACACACACACACACATATATATATATATATATATATACATATATACATATTTATTAGTGTGTGTGTGTGTGTATGTCTGTGTATGTACATATATTTTCCTTCTAGTAGATGTAGTGATACTTGGTTGTTTGCTGCTTAGTGTTTTGGGTATTTGTTGTATCATTTTTAGAGTATGATAAGGGTACTGTTTGCTAGACTTCGTGGTTGTGTGTTTGTTGTCTTCTAGGATGTCCAACAAGGCCTCTGGCTTCAAGAAGTGTTGTTCCAGTGGGTAGAAGATTTTCCCCACAAGAGCCACATGATCTGTTTTCCTGCTGTTTTGTAGCAGACTGCCTCAACTTAGAGTATGAGTCTTTTACTTCCTTTGGAGCCAGGGCTCTCATTGACAGAAGGAATAAGCTGCTGCTCAAGGGTCTTCTCCCTGCCCAAGTGGTAAACTCAACCCCTTTGGCTTCCACATCAGTAACTCCCTCTGCGAAGAAGAAGGGCAAGGTTAAACTTATTTAGGATAAGATAAGGATAAGGAAAGAGTGAGAAGTAAAAAAAGGGAAAAGAAGGAAAAAGAAACAAAAGGGAAGACCTAAAGAAGATTCCTATGTGACACCCACACTGGGCCTGGTGCCTGAAAGACTTCTGGATCTAGCATCAGCACATGAGCAAGTTCGGATGCAAACTCCTTCCCTGGCATGTTGTGTTCCTCAAGAGCCGGCTAACCCTCTGCTTCACTTTCCTATACTCTAGGAAAGACTGATCCACCATTCTTCTAGACCATCTTTCATGAAATCTTCAAACAGATCCTTTAAATTGTTGTGAAGCTTTTCTGAAGCCAGTGTCAAAAGAATGATGTGAAAATTTCTTCATATGTAAATTCAGATGGGTGTCCTCCCGATCACTTCCCCACAGGCCCAGTCCACTCCCTTTTCAGTTACTCCTTCTGCGGTCTGTCCTTTGAATTCAGTGTCTACTATTCCAACTGATGCTCATGTGAGAATCTTGTCAAAGTCAAGAACAGCTTCTCCTTTGATTCTGACAATTTCCCTTACCTTTCAACTCTTAACACTGTCAGAGTGTGAAGGGTCTCAGAGCAGAAGGGGTTGGGCAGAGGGACGGGGAATTGAGTTCAACTCTGAGGTTATTGGAGCCATTTGTACTTTTAGGTGCTTCACCCTTAGACAGTTCGGCTTCAATGCTGGCTTCAAAGATGAGTGAAGTCAGAGCCAGGAAGCCTCCTTCCTTGGGGTGTTTGTATCCTATGAAGCCTTCCTTGGTATTGATCTTGGCTTTGGCATCTGAAGCCTTTGAAAGGATCCTCTCCAGATGTAGAGAGGAGGTTCCTCACAATCACTTGGCACCATCGTGATCTTCTCTGGATTAAGCATGCATTTCACACATCATATCCATCAGGGGAGGCCAAGCTCAGTTATGCTTGAGGGCTCTCGCTTAACGATTTCCCATTCTGATTCTGAAGCTTCTCCATAGTATCCCATTAAAGAAAGTCACAGAAAGTGGTCTTGCAAAAGGAGGCATGTAGACTCCTCTCAGGAGATACTCAATGTGGATAATGTCTTTGAGAAAGTGGAGGGGTCCGCAAGGTCCCCCCAGAAGATGTCTCCTTTAGAAAGATCCTTGAACTGATGAAACAGAGAGGTGGTTGGTCTTGAAAAGCCCCTCCCAAGAGGAGTTGGTATTTCTCAAAGCTTTTGGAGCTGTGTCATCGACTGCCTAGTTGGTCCCACCTGCTGATGAGCTCATTGGTTTGTTCTCACAGTGGGCTTGGAAGGAGCCTGACATGGTGGAGTCGATCCCCAAAAACCTTTAAAAAATTCTTGGGCCTCCTAGAAACAGGCCACATTGGAGCAAAAGTCCTCCAATAGATGTCATGATGGTAGCAGTAGCCACTAAGAAGGAGCTTTCTGAGGAGAGCACCTCTACTCATCCCCCTAACAGGGAGTCTAGGGCATTGGACAGATTTAGAAAGTGGACTTATGCATCAGTGACATTTGCTGTAGGAGTGGGCTGAAGAAACTGACTCACACGAATCAATTTCAGAGGAATTTGACTAGGGAACTTTCCAGATATCACTAAGGGGATTTGCCTGTGGGCATACAGAAAACTGTAGATTCACAGCTATCTATCCTACAATCCATGTCTAATGTGTCCATGAACCTACTTTCCAATGCAGCGAATGGCGCTTTGAGAGCAGCAGGCACTGGCATTGCTTTCTGTCAGCATGCCTGGATGAGTTGCTGTGATTTTGCAGAGAGCTTTAAGACATCCCTCATCAGTGTCCCCTTTGATGGTTCAACATTCTTTTGACCCAAAATAAAAGATACACCCAGCAAGAAGTGACCAGTAGGGCAAACATCTATCTGCCATAGACATACAATTTGCCACCCTCCAAAGGACTTATTAACAGAACCAGAGAGGTCAAAAGAAACTATGATTTCATAAGTCCCAGATTTTACCCATGACAATTTTGGTTACCAAGACCCTCAAGGCAGAGGGATGAATAATTTCAGTGTATATTGTCCAAGTGGCAGAGGCAGACTGCAGAATCAAGGGTTTTGAGGTCCCTTTACTAAGAAGCCCTTTCAGCACTCCTGAACAGTTATCTGACTGCTACACTCTGGGGACAGTCAGAGAGGGCTTATATCTGCACTGTTACACCTGGCAAGCCATTACTCAAGATTCCTGGGAGCAGAAGATCATCACCAGAGGCTATTCCCTTTGTTGTTCTCCAAACAGGCAAAAATAGAATTCCTGAGACTGCACCCAGTCAGAGGAGTTTGGCAGCAGAAGAAACATAAAAACTGCTGGAAAAAATGAGTCATCCAGGAGGTCCTACCAGACTAATAAGGATCCAAAGTCTATTTAAGATTCTTTTTGATTCCAAAAAAGATGGGACTACAGGCCCATACTGGACCTCAGTCACCTAAATCAGTTTATGAAACAGACAAAGTTCCAGATGGTCATAGTTCAGTTCATTCTACCTGTCCTGAGGAAGGATGACTGAAAGTGCTCAACAGACCTTCAAGATGCTTACTACCATGTAAAAATATTGAGGCAATGTAGAATGTTTCTCCACTTTCAGCTGAAGGACAGTTGTTTCTGTTTCAGAACACTGCCCTCTGGTCTTACCACAGACCCCAGAATGTTCACCAAGTGCAGGGCAGTGGTAGCAGCCTACCTAAGGCTGCAAGGCTTCCGGGTGTTTTCCTATCTAGACGACTGACTCCTGACTGCTCCCATCACAGTCCTGCTGATCCAATGCAGGGATATTTTGCTCTAATTCTCTCATGAATTAGGGATTTCTATAATTCTGAAAAAAGCCATCTGACGCTGACAGCAACAATAGAATTCATAGGGTGCTGCCTGGATGCAACATCCCAGATAATTAAACTCCCAGTACCAAGAGATCTATCTCTCCATGTTCAAGCTTCTAGTGTCCTCTCCTCTTCAAATCCTCACAAGCTAATTATTTGACTGTTGGGTCAATGGCTGCATCGATTACTGTGATTCCACAGGCAAGATATTACATGAAAGTGCTATAATGGACCATTTCTTTTCAATGGTCAGTGTTGCACAGTCCTCTTTATTTTCCCATATGACTCACATCAATATGCAGGGGTTAAATTAGTTAGTAGGTTGACCTCCTCTCTCATCACATGGGGTCAACTTTTCATCCCCCTGATAGCCACTGGACCATGAATGTCTCCCTTCTGAGGTGGGGGGACATTTCAAAGGGAAAACTTTCCAATACACATGGTTCATGACTGAGGCCAATTTTCATATTGATGTCTTTGAGATGAGGGCAGTTTTCTTAGCATTGCAGATCTTTCAGGACTCCCTTCCCAAGGGTGCGAGTTCTATGTAGACAGACAACATGGCAGTAATCTGGTACATCAACAAGCAAGAAGGAACCCACTCATACCTGTTATGCAGAGACTCCATAAGGATGTGGCAGTGGGCCATGTCTTCTCAATACTGTCTAGTGGTGATGCACATCTCTGGGAGTTCTAATGTCTTGGCAGACAAACTGAAGAGATCTATTCTATTGCTGCAAGAATGGTCCCTCAATCAGTCAGTGGCAGCTGTGATGTTCAGCCACTGAGGACAGCTGTGCTGCAACCTTTTTCATTTTCCCACCTAAACACCAAGTGCAGCAGATAATTTGCCCTGATCACCCCCAGAGGAGCAGTCACTAAGGGATGCTTTAGTACACAATTGGCTTCCAGGTCTCATATATGCTTTTCCACCTTTTCCCCTTATAACCATGTTTCTGTAGAACGCTATCAGGTGCAAGGCAACATTTATTCTCACTACCCCCTTCTGTCCTTGAAGGTTTGTTTCCCTTTCCTTTGGTCTCATCTGAATCACCCTTCATGTGTCCTAGACCTCTCTTGAGATCTTCTATCTCACCTGTCTGGCCACCCTTACTGAGACCTGAAAGCCCTGAAGTTAACTGCATGGTTCCTTCAGTTCCAGTGATAGGCAGGATTGCCAGGATTTTCTCTTCAGTTATTCACATTTTGTTGTCATCCCAAACAACTAACAAAAGTCAGGCTTACAGAAGTAAATGGAAAACAAATTGCTATTTGGGCTTCTTCTAAAGGCTTAGATCCTTTCTCAACTCTTCTACCCTTTATTCTGGATTGAAAACCAGAACCCTACTGCAACTTTGAAACTTTCTAAGGCTTTCTTAAAAGGAAGTGTTCTTCTCAGCCCCCCTATCAGAGATTTAGTCCCTTACTGGGATGTCTTCTTGATGCTTTGGCCCCTAACCTGATTATCTTTTGTACCAACAGCATCAGCAGATATGAAATTTCTGTTTTGGCCTTTGAAAATAATTTTTCTAGTGGCCATCACATCTGCAGTCTTATTTTACAAACTATTTGATTATTCATAAGGACTGGGTATCCCTTCAGACCAATGCACACTTTATTCCTAATGAGGCTTCAGAATCTGTGTTTATCCAGATGATTAAACTGCCAGTTTTCTTTTAGAACCTTTCTAACAAAGGCAAATATAACTTACACTTGATGGGTGTTCACCATCAATTGAGATTTTACCTATATTGTACCAAGGGAATTAGAAAAACAGATCAACGTTTTGTTTCCTTCTCAAAGGTTAAATTGGGAGTAGACATTTTTAAATGCTAATAGCTGAAAGTAACATACCTGAATAACATATATTTGAAAATCCTTTATTCGACTGTCATAAACACGCAGTCATAATGCCAAAACTACAATGCAATTTGAATTAATGAACTCAATCATTTCATTGTCATTGCCAAAAGCCCAAATCACTGAATTTCATTTTGTCTGAACATAGTAGTGGCAGTATATATGCTCTTTTCCCCACTGTAGTGCAATCCTGGAGTTAGAATATATAGTTGGGGGGTGTGGGGGGCACAGCCCTCCACATTGGGGTGTGTGGGGGGCATATCCCCCCACCTAGCTTGGTTTCATATTGAACTGTTTCTTTTACAGGGGTAAGTAAGTAGTGTTTAATCAAGGTGGGTTTGGTGAAACTTTGGTTTCGCAAAAGGTGGAGAAATGTTGAAAACATTGAAAAATTTTGAATTTTGACATTTTGAATGCTTTCACGTTATGAATTTTGATAATATGAATCAACATTATGATAGCTTTACATTTTGAACTTCAACCATTTAATAGTAAACCCTCTCTGACTATATTGCTTTTGCCTATAAAGGAAAAGGATTCGCTCTTCCATACAAACCCAAAGCTCATTCAGCTAGAGCAGTTGCAGATTCCAATGCTAATTTTGATAGAGTACCCATAAACGAGATTTGTGCTGTGGATACTTGCTCTACTGTACTGATCATTGTATCTCATTATAAGGTGGACTTGCATTCTAGATCCTGTACATTGTTTGACTCCACCATTCTTCAGAATATTCTCCCATGACACTACCAAGGATGACTAGTAGCTGGGGAATTGCGGAGTCAGATGGAAAAGACAACCTCATATACGAAAAATATGTACTTATCATAATGATAGATCTGTCCAGTTCATCATTTTCTCTCTGTCTCCCTTACCTAAATTGCCATCTAATGGTTCCTGACTGATCAAATGGACCTGCCCAGGGCCTCATCATGGTTACAGCGACTTCTCTCCTATTTTTCATGCTTGGTAAAATATTCCAAATTTTTGTGCCTGTTCCATAAAGTGTAGGTACAAGCGGGCAAACCCGATCTGAGTATTGTACGGACAACACTGAATTATGGGTAGGGGAGAAGCCTGAACCATGGATCAAAGTTTGAAAAAATGTGCAGAGGTTGGATCCGATTGGATCCAGTAACCCATATGTTGAGTAGGGTGGAAGAAGACAACAGATCTAGCATTATAGCAAGTAAAGAACTTTCATTTTGGGTACAACATTGGCTGTTAGTGAAACAGAAAGTAAAGGGTACTGATTACCACATTAAAAAAAGTCAACATCAAATGTATTTTGAAGGCCTTCTCATTGGGATGGGGCTTTTCAGCAGAATTTTAACACATGCTCCATATTTTCTATGATAGATGAAAACAAGTGTATAACCAATTAATAGGTATTATGGGGAAGAATGGGACAAATGGGACTTCTCCTGGGTCAACATAGTTAGACTTTATTGGTTAACAGCAGCATATTCTTTGGTGTTTAGATGTAAATTTGTATTGTATTGTTTGTTATAGACTACAGTTAATAGTTTAGTAGGTTGGAAAAACTTACAGAGGAAGAGTTGTGCTTGTTTGGAGCATAAGATACTTCATCATCATATCCTCATGATCATCAATGCCCTTTTTCCATTTTTCATCATGGGGTTGGTGTGTCGAATCCGCTTTTCCAGGATCTCTTGATTCAGAGCCACTCTCCTACCTTCTTTGCCAGTCATGCCTGACTGTTGCAGGCTTTCTCTCAAGCAATTCCTCATTTCCTCTTGTCTTCTTTCCACATCTCCCAAACCTTCTTCCACTTTCCTACACATATGACTGAACTACCATAATCTGTTCTTCTTGACCTTCTTTACAAATGTGGCTACTTTGGGTTTTGCTCTGATTTCTCATTTGTTTATCTGTTCCATCGCATGTATCCTACTACCCATCTCAGGCAATTCATCTCTGTCATCTCAAGGTTCCTCAACTGCTCTACCTTTACTGCCCAGGTTTCTGAGCCATACAGTAGTACTGGTTGCACCACTGGTTTGTATGACATTCTGCTGTCACAAACTACTCGTGAAACTCTGTGCCAGTTGGCTGTAGCACCTCTGATTCTAGCTTTGCCCTCCTCATTCAGTCTTCCCTTCTTCTCAACCACCCACCAAGTTATTTAAAGTTGCTAACCTGTTCAACTATTTTCCCTTCTATGTCAGGTTACAACTTCTTCTGATTTCCCCTCATTTGTTGCCATGATAAGTTTCTTGTCTGTACTCAGTTCCATCCCATGTGCCTTCAATTTTGCATTGCTGCTCCTGTTTAGAGTTTGCTTGTAATGCCATATCTTCTACATAGAGCAGGTTTGCTGATCTGTCCACTCCAATATGTTTGCTAATGTAGTCCATCATGAGTATGAACAGCAGTGGGCTCAAAGCTGAACCCAATGCATACTCACCCCCACTTGGAACCCCACCAAGTGTCACTATGTCCTTGTACATAGCCTGGAATAAAGACCTTGAACTACTGTATAACTGTGCAAATCAGCTTTCTTCTATCTTGTCTTATGCTTCCTACTAGTCTAGAAATCCATCAGTTGGCCTCTTTGTTCATTTCTGTCTTCCCCACTATCTGTCTCACTGTATACATTGAGTTAGTTATGCTGATATGAATCCAAAATGCTCATCTTCCTGCTTACTTTCTCCTTTTCTGTGTAATCATCACTTTTGGAAAGAGGATTACCTCCTTACAGGAAGAAAACCTCATCATAATACCCTGTCTACAAACACCATTCAATGTGGTGCAGCACAATGTTCTCCAGAGGATTTCCTTAATTTAGTGATCTCTCATAAATAACCTCCACACCTCCCGCAGATCATGCATTGTCCACCCCACCTCCATTCATCCCCCTCTTCCACTTCAGGTGCATACTCACCAAAGATGACTTCAATCTACATTAAAATATTTACACTGACACTCCTCCTGGATCTGCCATCATAAATTCCTGGTTCATATATCACTGCAGAGAGCATCTATGTCTTTGTCTCACCTACATATATAATCTATGTCTCATAAACATCATGCCAGAGTTGGACAACTGCTCTAATTAAACCCTTCACAAAGCAAACCAACTGGAAAGATACCTCTGACATCTGTCTAATATCCATCCTCCCAATTCTTCGAAAATGTCTTGAAAAGATAGTCTACACCAAACTCTCCCTCTATATCCAGCAGAACCACCTGTTCTCTTACAAACAACATGGATTCTGTCCTGGACAAAGTACTATAACAGCACTTTGATCCATGACTAATGACATCCTGCTAAACTCTGATAGTGGCCTCCTTACAGGTGCCCTATGTATAGACCTGACAAAGGCATTTGACCTTATTGACCACTATCTTTTCTAAAGCAAACATACTGAAATTGGTATCAGGCCAGATGCTGCTCCCTGGTTTAAAAATGTCCTCACCGATAGACACGTCAGAGTTAAAATAGGATCCTCCCAATCAAAATCTGCACCTATTACCAAATGTGTAACACAAGGAGCCATTCTTGCTCCTTCCTCTTCTTCACATTCATTAACAAATGTCCTTGTGACCTCCCCCATCTTCCTCTTATTCTCTTTGTCAATGACATGGTCATTTACCGATCGGGTAACTCACACCAACAGCCAGTCCCATATCCAGTCAGACATACATGAGCTCCACCATTTGCTCATAAACCATAAACTACTTCTGAACCCCACCAGGACTAAAACTATGCTTTTTGAACAACACAGAAAATTCACCAAGCACTTGACTCTTTAACTATATTTGATCCACACAACCGTTCCATAGAGACAACTTCACCTTCAAATACATAGGACAGTGGCTTGATCAGTCACTAAACTTCTATTTCCACATAGATAAAGTGAGAGCCAAAATAAAGTCTCTCCTCTTTTGGGTCTAAATGATCTCCCCTTTTCTATCCCAACTAGCCAGAGCAGCTGTTGGCAAAGGTTCTCCTTTTTCAACTTGAATATTGGCTCCTGATTTTTACTTCTGCATAAACAGTAAAAAGCACCCAAAGAGTGCCAGATACTCCAAATCAAAAAATAAAATAAAATGCCACCACCAGGGGTACACCCGCTGCTCTATTTTATTAAAAGGGGTACACCTGCTGCTCTATTTTATTAAATCGTTAATAAAAACATACTCACTAAGTGCTTTCATCCTTCTTAATCACAGGGCATTTTATTTTATTTTTTGATTTTTACTTTTGCCTCCAAGAAATACAATGCCTCAGTCCGGACTATCTCTAACAGCATCTGCCAATTCATTACAAACTCACCTCTCTGTGAACATCACTGTATCACCCTAGAAAAAAGCCAATTGGCTACCCATAAAGCAAAGACCTATTTTTAAGATCCCAGCTCTACAAACTAGTCCAACTCCACAGTTTTACTCTCCTTGCAGCTAGACTTCATGAAAAAAACTCCTCATACAACCTGAGACACTACTCATAAGCCACACCAACTCTCATTTTTCCTGGAACCAAACTCCACAGCACTACACATGCTCTGTCACACCAAGTCTCATTATTCCTGGAACCAAACTCCACATCACTGCACATGCTCTGTCAAACCAACTGGCATTATTCCTGGAACCAGACTCTACAGCAATGCACATGCTCTGTCACACCAACTCTCAGTATCCCTAGACCCAAACTCCACAGCACTGCACGTGCTCTGTCACACCAAGTCTCATTATTCCTGGAACCAAACTCCACAGAACTGCACATGCTCTGTCACACCAACAGTAATTATCCCTAGAACCAAACTCCACAGCACTGCACATGCTCTGTCACACCAACAGTAATTATCCCTAGAACCAAACTCCACAGCACTGCACATGCTCTGTCACACCAACAGTAATTATCCCTAGAACCAAACTCCACAGCACTGCACATGCTCTGTCAAACCAACAGTAATTATCCCTAGAACCAAACTCCACAGCACTGCACATGCTCTGTCACACCAACAGTAATTATCCCTAGAACCAAACTCCACATCACTGCACATGCTTTCTCGTCTCAGACACCTACTCTTTGGCAAGCTCTCCTCATCAACATTAAAGGAATCAACACTTATTCCAAATTCTGAAGGCAATTCAAACAGCACTTCTTCATTCAAGCCAAATGGCCTTCCTTCAACACAAGACATATCACCTAACCTATCTCCTTTATGTGTCTCTTCTCCACTCTCAGGATTTACTGAAGATTGACCCACTTATTGATCAGTGCTCTACCCTGACAAACAGATATAAATAAGTAATCATTTATCAACAGGCTGGTGCTTTTCCTGTAGATTCTACAACTAGACTTCAAATGCCACCAACACAAAATTACTAGGCAATCATTGATAAGTTAAAATTTGATCTGCATGTTGGCACTACAGTCAAAAAGACACTCTGCAAACTAGGCTCTCTTTACAGAGCAAAGACAAATAGCCTCCTCCCTTCTTGTTCCTACCCTCCTATATGCCTCAACAATATTTACAAATCTCATCTCTTTCACAAAATACAAACTAGGAGGCACCTATGACAAAATTAGCAAGTTCACCTGCAGATTCCCAAATTGCTGCCATCACTGCACGGTGCTCAATACCCTCACCTGGCTTGAACGTCCTCAACACATCACCCTCTCCCAGCTACTCACAGCACACAAAATACTCTGCCATCCACACAAAACACCCTCACTGTCAAACCTCATTCAATAGCATGTACCAAATAGAGCCCTAAGAGCCTCAGAACTTAAACCAACTTTTGCTAATAAATCTAATAACTGTTACTGTAACTCGCAATACTTTGTCGCCATCTCCAAGGCATGGAACAAACTTCCAAATCACATTAGGCCTTTAATTAATCTGCAGCAATTCAAATTTTCCCCAAAATATCACCTACCAACTGCAAAACTATGTAAGTGTACCACACCTACAGTTTGAAGTACTGCGGTCTTAACTCTCTACACTGTGGATACTTACATTTTACAGTAAACGCTCAGTTAACTGGCACCCCTGGGGATTGGTAGATGCTGGATAACTGTAGTTTCTGGTTGCTTGAGAGTTACTATTAAAAATAGGCCTGACTAATACTGTACCCTATACTACTTGTTTGGTTTGACTTGTTCTCAGCTTGGGGAGAGAGGGAATTTATTCCTATCTTCCTTTTTCAAACTCTAAAGCTCCTCTAAAAACGTAAGGTATGTTTCTGTGGGGGGAAAACAGAAAGTGCAACACATGAAAATTGTACTGTATTTCTTTGATATTTTTTGCCTGTTGCTTGAGAGTGTCAGTTGCTTGAATTCTGGTTAAGTGAGAGTTTACTGTAGTATTAATATATTATTTTTTATTCTACTCACAATATCTTAAAAACATGTATGTATTTATTTATTTATTTACATTTGTTTACTGGGAAATTCCGACTGGACGCAGGTCCTTTTTCAGCAGATGCCCGGGGAGAAAAGCTCCACAATTTTTTCACATTTTTCACATTATTTCCTTAATATGATATGCTTTCTAAATAATGTTTGTTGACTTCTGCTTTGAAATACTTTGTAAATAATGTTTGTTGACTGTTTTTCTTTTGAATTGAAAATACATTTCTACCTTTGTTTTGGAGCTTTTCTCTCTTGGCCTGTGATGAAAATGGGCATTTTAGTTCCCAGACAAACAAAAATAAATAAATACATACTTCATAGCTCGTCTGCCATACCTGAATTAGTTACTATTTACCAAAAGTATAAGATGAAATAATTTTACATAAACAAAGGCAAAGGTGGACTAGTTTCATAGGTATAGGTTTGGTTGGTTATGGAGACACTAAGCTTCTGGCTTTCAAAAATCTTTATTATCATAACCCTATGTATATAATTTCAAATATGTGCATGAATGCATGTGCAGACAAACACATACAATTACAAAAGTAATAGACTAAATATATATATATATATAGAGAGAGAGAGTGACACTGCTAGGCCAGTGCTGAACACAAGGAGAAGCATGGGAGAAGAAAGGCATGCCACTGATGAGCCCAGGATATACAGTAGTGGGAGCATGATAGAATGGAGACACAGAGTCTTCAAGCAGGAAACAGATTCATAGATTAGTACTAAGCTAATTGCCCTTGCAAGTCATTTTAAGCCTAGCCAATTATCCCTTGTGAGACTCAAACCCTATACCTTGTGTTTGTAAGGCAAACACCTTAACCATTAGGCCACCCTCATAAATTTTGAAACTATTGAAGGAAATCTGTTTCAGACTGTATGTTAAGGTTATTCCTCACTAATGAAGTTAGAATTGTTTGCTTCTAATCCTAGATGGAATTATTGGATGGGACTAAAAAAAAAAGAAGGCAGACTGAGAGTATGAAACAAGAAGCCCGTTTTTCTGAGGAAGGAACTGCAACTTGGCAGAACTGGGTCTCTTCTACAAAAGCCCAAAAAATGTCTACAAGTTGCTGCATTCTTTTTATAATATGCTGGAGTGTGCCTAATCCAGAGATGCAGGCACCTGAAAGACTGAAAAATTGTTTCTTAATTTTGCCAGGGTGTCTGCTTATACTTCTATATTCATTTTGCTTTCAGATGTCTTGCTGAAAAAGTACTGTAAATAGTACTCTGTTTCTGGAGTGAAGCAACTAATTTTATGTTTATGTTTGAACTTATTTGTTATCAGAAACAATTTCAGATTGCTGTACTAAAACCAAACAGCCTATGCACAAGTAGTTTAGAGTCTGAGCACAGTTACCACAGCATGATTTTTTTTATTATACCATGATAAAATCATAGTTCTCCAAAATTAATGAGAACAAGTGTTGCATCAAATACAGAGAAGAAGACAAAATGTCCATGTGATGGCCAGGTATCAAACAATACATTGTCAGCTTAGTGCTGAAGTGTTAGTTATGTATTAACTACCACAGAGATGTGGACCTCTGATACCAATACCACTGCCAGAAGGTCCTTGGCAAACGAAAGCCTCAGAGTTATGAGTCTAACAGCAAAAACTGTCTTGTTGTTGTTGACTACTATTCACATGACATTGAAATAATTCATGTACCAACTACAACAAGCTTAAAGATTTATGACTATGTTCTCAAGCTCTGGTAAACCAGCAGAATTTGTTACAGACAATGGTACTCAGTTTGTATCCAGTAAATCCCAACAATCTGTAGGGGATTACTGTTTTACTCATACTACATTAAGTCCTCTGGATGATGCAGTGGTGTAGCAGTTAGCACTGTTGCTTCACAGCAAGAGGTTCTCTGGTTCAACTCTTGGCTGGGGTGCCTTCTGTGTGAAATCTGCATGTCCTCCCTGTGTTTGAGTGGGTTTCCTCTGGGTGCTCCGGTTTCCTCCTACATTCTAAAGACATGCAGTAGGTGGATTGAACACTCTAAATTGGCTCTAGGTGTGAGTGTCTGCATTCAAGTGTGTGATACACCCTCTGAGGAGGATTGGGCCTTGGGCTAGCAACCTGACCCCGTAAAACCATACATTCTATGGAAACAACTAGTACGCTCATTGCCCAATATGCTAAATGCATGGGAATGAATCCAGGATCCAGGAAGTCAAGTTTTCACTATCCACAATTAAATGGTGAAGCTGAGAAAGAGAGAGAGAAGTATAGACAGTCAAAAGACTATTAAAGCAAACTGCTCAGCGTAAAGTTCGAATGATGCATATAGAGCTACCCCCATACAGTGCCACTGGACCAATTGCTTCACAGCTAATGCTTGGAAC